>NW_026057580.1:97437073-97604654 GCF_023721935.1 Panthera uncia
GGGGGTTTCCAGAGGCTGCTGCGAAGTCAATATGATCATGAACCGAGCACGCGGTGACATCTTTGCAAGTGTGAGGGTACTAGATGAGACAGTGCTTCTCAGCTCCTTCTTGGAATTTCTCTAATCTTTCTGGCAATTAAAAAAAAAAAAATGAGAAAGAGAAAAAAACTCTTGAGGTGTATAAAATGTTATTAAATTTGCAGCAGTTGTCATGGTTACCCTGAGAATTTTATTGCTTTATTAATGTGTAATTCCCTTTATTTCTGGAAATATCATTATAATGAAACACAATCGTCTGCAGCCTCTTTACAGGTTTTGCCCCGTGTCTCAGAGACTCTCACCAGGGCTGTGACCAATGTGTGGTTTCTGGGCCACCTGTGTGCTGTTAGTCCAGGAACTAGGACACCATTGTTTAGGAAAAGACAACGTGAAGTTAATGACTCTTGAGAATCCCTTAGAAGTTCAGATCCTTCCCTAATCAAAAGTGTTTTGTTTTTTTTTTTTTTCCTAGAGGAAAATGATCCAACGCTTGAGTCTTTTCCTAGCTAAAATAATTTGGGTTTTCTGCCATTAAAACATTTTTTTAAGTGATTGTTTCTACTTACTGACGTCGCTTTGGAGCATTCGGGAGATATGTGTCTGGTCAATTCTTTAAAAACTTATCTTCCCTAAATTCATTTCTTGTATCATACAAGGATTTTTGAGAGACATCGCTAATAGAGGTTTTGGCCCAGTGTTTCTAAGTCTACTCTCCCCATACTCAAGTTGAAGCTAAATAAAATAGTTCAGTAAAGTCTTTTAGGGTAACTGCTTTTGGCAGATGCTGCTAGCCAATCCCCACATCTCTTTCTCTCCTTCCTGGGTGCTCACCAGACCATATTTGCCAGCATCCCTCGCAGTTAGGTCTCAACATTAGACTCGTGGACAGTGGAATGTGAATGGAAGTTATGAAATCACTTCCTGGCCTGGCCTGTAAACACCGCCCACATAATCCTCCCATCCCATGTTTTCAGGCTGGTCGGTGACTCTGCCAGTCTGGACCCTTGGCTAACTGGATGGAGCAGAGCCTCATGCTCTAGGAACCTCTGTTGTCTGAGATGAGAGAGTAGTGTGCTCTATCGGCTAGTGTTACCCTCGCTAGGGCACCGCTTATCAACATCCTTTCTAAGCAGCCATATAATCCTTGGGAGAAGGTTTTCATTCGCCAGTGTTTTCTACGGTTTCTCTCACAACCTTTAAGAAGAGACCGGCATTATAAATCCCAGGGCTCCTACGCAGTGTCCAATAAATTTTGCTGGTTCCGACAAGTGCCGGAGACCTGAACGGCTATAGCAGTAGTAGCTTATCAGAAAATATCATCAGACCCTTGTGACTTACGTATACAGGGAACCAAAGGAAACGAAATTAACCTTTTCTGGATACTTCTTTGTGCCAAGTACTGTGTTCGCTCCTCTGATACACACAAACTTATTTATTCTCCCTAATTAATCTTCTAAGGAGCTCTGTTATTCCCATTTTACAGGTATTTAAAGTGTCTGTGGTTAAAGTGTCGTGTGGTTCTAGTAACTTCTTCATAGCTAGGGAGTGGCAAGGGAGGATTCAAATAAGTTTACCTGGAACCAAATCTAGCCAGTCTTTCCACTTTGCTGCTTGTCGTGGTATACAATCAGTTAACTAAGGTCAGTTGATTATCATGCTCCAAGACAGAATGATAGCTAGTAATAACTGGAAACATGTGCAGAGAACATTTGACTGTGATGTAGGAAACAGAAACTCTCATTAGATTTTTAGAAAACTTCCGTTCGATTTATAATACGGACATTGTTGAGTTTTACCTTCTAACGTAATTAAGATATCAGAACAGCTGTTGTAACAGATACCAAAATAACAGTAGTTTAAAACTGGTGGTCTGCAGGTTGGCAGGCCAACTCTTCCTGATGAGGTCAACCAGGGCCCCAGGCTCTTTCATTTGGTTGCTTCTGCATCCTCTAAGGTTGTTCATCATCTGTGGGGTGGCAGATGGCTTACCACACCACATCTGCATTTAAGCCATGACGAAGGGGGTGTAAGAGAGGAGACAACACACATCTTTTCAGTGAAAGGCATGACCCAGAAATTCCACACAATCACTTTTGCTCAAAAAGTCGCATGGTCTTGTGGCTATCTAACTGCAAGAGGGTCTAGGAAATAATCGTCTTTAGCCTTGTGCCGATACTGTATTCTTCTAGAGAAAGGAGACAAAAGATATGGGGGGACAAATAGACAGTAGCCTCTGTCACCCTTTCTTTTCCTTCTCATGTTTTCGTAAACATGAGAATGAAAAAGATCCAAAGCAGCAGTAGCTGAAGAGGAAAGGAAATGAATCAAGGAAACTAAGTAATTCAAAAATTGAGTATCTCCTTTTTCCTTAACCTCTTCCAGCACATATGCTAAAAGAATCAAGAGTTAATGCTTACCACTAAATTGCCTTAAAATGGGCTATAAGTATTAAATTAAGCATTCTCTGAATAAAATGATTGCAACAAATTGAGGACATATGAACAAAAAACTAGATATTAAATCATATTAAGTAATTAGAATTCATTTCATTAGGTCTGACATGTGGTTAAATTATAAAACAAAACTTCATCTGGTAGAGATATTTGCTGAGGGGTATGTAAGTGAAATGATATGATGTCTGGAGTTTGCTTTAAAACACTCCAGGAAAAAAAAATGGGACGGGGTTGATAAATAGACAAAATTAGATTGGGAAAATATTGTGAGTTTTTGTAACTGGCTAATAATTCATGGGGGTTCATAATGCTATTCTTTCTACTTTTAGGTATATTTGAAATATTCCATACCATAATAAAAAGTTACATAAATACTTGTTCCAGGAAAGAAAAGCGATTTTTGGCAGTGCTCTGATGTTCATATGAACTCATTTCTGTCCTCCAGTTGAGTGCATTCTTAAGTTTCCAGCGTATTATTTATTCGCATGCATACAGCTGGAAATAACTCATTTCATCTAAAGAATTCATTAATTTACTTTTAAGCCAGTTCAGCAAAACCTTGCTGAGTGCCTGTTGTATCTGGTGATGCAAGCAATGCAAAAGTGAGTAAGATAAGGCCCCTGCTCATGAAGTTTAAAGTCTAATCAGGCAGATAAGACAATCAATCCCTCAAGTAAATCTAATTGAAGAGAGGTACACAAGAAGGCTTCACTGTCGGGAAGATCCCACCAAATTGGAAGCATCGGCAGAATTTTCTGGCTCACATACAAGCTTTAAAGGATGGGTAGGTTTTTGACAGATGGAAGTGGTGAGGAAGGTGATCTGGGCAGGTGACCA
Source organism: Panthera uncia (assembly GCF_023721935.1). Taxonomy (NCBI): domain Eukaryota; kingdom Metazoa; phylum Chordata; class Mammalia; order Carnivora; family Felidae; genus Panthera; species Panthera uncia. The sequence continues at coordinate 97,440,403 of NW_026057580.1, forward strand.
CCAAGACAAAGTCTCCAAGCCAGGGAATATGAGGCAGTTTCCCGATGACTGAAAAGGAAAATAGGGTTTTGAGAGTGAGTGTCTGGATGTCCCATGAAAGGAAATAGGGGAGCAAAGAGGACCTGGCGGAGAAAATGCCCGCTCTTTACAGGAACATGTTGTTTTTGAGACACTGCTGAGATGCCACATGAGATGCCCGTGTCCGGATGTGGTGTTGGAGCACAGAGACATCAGTGTGGGTAGTCAGCTGCATAAATTCCTAGTTGAAGCGCAGATAAGATGATGAATTCACTGCTGAGGAGAATAGAGAAAACACTTTTTAAAGGCCGGTTTTATTAGAGTAGAGGATCATGACAACAACATCAGTGTGAAAATGGCAGGATGGTTTCAGGTGATGTTAAAGACGACATGAGTCCCTGATATGACAACATCCGTCTCCCTGTCCCTGCCCGTCTACTGAATTCTCGGCACTCCATACGATCGCAGAGCTTCTTATCTCTGCTTTCTCTCTCCTCCTCCTTCAGCCTGAGCTTCTCCAGAGTTGTCTATACAGATTGTCTCCACTGCCTGACCCTTCTTCACTCTGTAACTTACTCTGAATCAGAATCCTGCCTCACCCCTCCACTGAAACTGCTTTCAGTTCAACATGAGGGTTTGCACTCACCTCCCATTGACCAAGTCCATGGCCACATTTGATTCCTCACTTTCCTCAACTCTCTGAATAGTATTTTACCCAGCTAGCCACTTGTACTTCCTTGGCACTCTCTCTTCTTGGCCTCTGGTTTTTCCTGGCTGCTGCTTCTCATTTTCTCCGCAGGCTCCTCCTCTCCTCAATGTTTACATATTGTGGTGTCTTGGGACCAATACTGGATTTTCTTTTCTTCCTACAATCTCTCCTGGAGGCATTTTTCCTGTTCTTTGCTTTCTCCTAACAAAAGTCAACGAAACTCCTATATTTATATCTCATTTGACTTCTAGACCTGCCTAAGGCCTCCACTCACATTTCTCCTACGTATTTTGTATGTAACACATCCAAAACTGAAATTTGGACTACTCCTACCTTCCTCCCTGTTCTCCATCTCAGTAAATGTCACAACCATCCACCTTGCTACTCCAGCCCATAAAGTGAATCATTTTATTTGCAAAAGGTCCACAGGACAATTCCACTAAGAAGCCCAAGCAAATACTGCTTCATTATGAAATGTCTTTTGGTCCTTAGACTGTTCCCTCAAGTAACTGAAGTGTGTTAGCCATAAAAATAAAGCTTTCCCACATAACTTCATTGCAATGGAGCAGTTTGATTTAGGCACCACTGCAAACGTAAATTTAAATATGTGGTTGACTTTAAGCTATATATTATAAAGGATTTTGTGAGTTGGTTATAGTCAGGACTAGCCCCAGAGGCTCCATAAGTAGAGGGGACCCCACACATCACTTGAGAGATGCGGATGCTGCTTTTCTCTCAATCCGAATAGAAATCCATCAGCTGTGGACCTCTCCCCCACCCTCTGCTCTGCCTGGAGTGCTGAAAACCGGTAACCTTACTTCTCCTCTTTGGTGAGGAGCCGGGGACACTTTCCATCCCACTAGGTTTCAAGAGGATGTAATTAAAGAGGGTTTGCATTTTATCCATGTCTTGGGAGTCTAGGCTCTCCACGGACAGGCGTAATGATTTGGAGGAAGGGGAACATGCTTCTAGTTCCAGCTCAGGACTAACAAGTTAGTTGTAAATCTGACCAGTAGAGTTGTCTTTCCCTCTGTTCTATACCTCTCTCCACATCCAACACAGGACAGTAACTAATGCTACTTAATTATCTACTTTGTGCCAGACGCCGCCTTAATGTTCTCCACGAATGAACTCTTGTGATCCTCGTAACATCCTATGAGTTCATTGTTATTACTATCAGTATTTAACAGACGAGGGGCTGAGGTGTAGGAAGTTAGTAAATTGCTCTAGGACATCTAGGATTTAAATCTAGGTTACTCATTTCTGGCTTGTGCCCTCTTCACCACTCCATCATACCAAGTTGCATAGAAACTACCTCTGAATTACTTCCTCCCCTCACTCCTATTGTGCCACTCATGTAAGATGTACCATCGACTTAATTTAATTACAGCTTTCAGGAACAAAGTAAGCACTACCAAATCAAGTGTAGTTATAATGGGACTGACTTTTAAAATGCTATGTTTTCTCTGTCTTGGTAATTTTTTTTTACCTCAGATCTCTGAGGTTTTTAGCTAAAGGGACAAACTAATTGCAGAAAGCAAAGAGGCAAATTTTTGGCTATTGACTGCTACACTTGGGCCACATGACTCCAAACAGCTCATCTGGAGCCACGGTTGGTTTTTATTTTCTTCTGTTCTGTTTTGTTAATTACAAGACAGAATTTTTAAAAATATAAAACTTTAAAAACTGGCTTCAAAGTTTGCTTTGCCTATCAAGAGCCAAAGCCTGATAATTTAATATAATTGAAGAGAAGGAAGGGTGAGGTCTGAGATGCATCTTGTTCCCCAAGAGAGGACATTTTAGCTTCTGGCAGGAGAAGGATCTGCAGTCGAGGTGCCAAAGTACCCTGAGAAGGTATGGCGTGCCCTGGCGCCTGGAGATGGGAAGGAACAGAAACCCCAGAACTGTTTGGGGAAATCCCAGAGGACCAGGATTTGAGTCCAGTCGTCGCTCCGGTAGAAGCCACGCCTAATAGGGAAATCTTGTAGCAGCATGATGGTGGGTTGGAAAAGCAGCAATGACTGGTTGAGATATCCAGGGCACGTGGAAAACATCTTAAAATTCCCTGTGTCCCCAGAGGCTGCCCCGGGAGGGAAGCCCAAAGGCCTTGGTGTCCTGCAGAAGGGACACCATCAGCATATGTGATGTGGATTCCATGTGCTGGAGGCTGTGGAAACAGAAGCAACGTCAGCAGCAAAAGTGGTGTGGGTCCCCAGGAGGGTCAGCAGGAATTGGGGCTAACAGACTAGATGGCTTTTCCTGATGCCATGACACATATGGGCCTTCTTAGAATTTAGACGGTACCCCAGGAAAAAGAGAAGGAAGGGCAGAACCCTAATTTGATTGTTTGAGTTCTGAGTTTGACTATGAAATAACTGAACATGAATGAGTTTCCCCGAAAGTGGCTGGAGTTTTCGTAGCTGAGTCACTCAAGGTCACATAGCCAGAGAATACTGCAGCCAGTCTGACCTCACAGTCCATACTCTAAGCCACCATTTATGCTTTAGCATTCTGTCTCCACTGTCTCCACATTTCCCTTAACTAAATAGAAGGCAGCTCAAGACTTAAGTTAAATTACACTGTAGAAAGATAAAAGGTGACTGTAAGGTTCACCCTGTGACTTCACACATCCATTTTAAGATGCATCCAGATTTCAGTAACACTAAAATGTCTTCAGCTTGAATAAATGTCAGATACATTCTCTTCTCTCCGGGTCCACTGCCACCACCTAATCCATGTCCTACCTGGATGCTTTTAAGTGTCTCCATATTGGAGAGGTTAGGCTTTTTCTATAAAATTAGGAGCAAGAAAACTAGGACTGATGGATAGAAAATTTACAGAGACAGAATTCTGTGCAGAATCAGAGAGAACTTCCTCATAATCTCAGATATCCAAAGATAGAATGAGCATCCTTGGGTGGCACCAAGTGCTACATTCCTTGAGTTGTTAGAGCATCGTCAAGACGCCTACTACCAAGAAGGAACCTTATGGAGGGGAATTTAGGAGTGAACATATGGCTGGATGAGGCGGCCTTTCAGGTCCCTTCCAACATTGAAATCCTGCCATTTTAGAATGGAGATTGTGAACACCAGATTGCTGTGTGTTTAAAGAGTGGGAAATGAGGACACGGAAGCAGTGGTAGAGACTAGTCTTTTGAAGATGGTTACCATTGAGGAAAGCAGAGCTTTATTGTATTACATGGTGGGATTGAGGGGAGATTTTAACACTGGGAAGAACTGAGCAGATTTTGTAGGTAGAAGATGAAGAATTGATTTTTTTTTTAAAGGAAAAATTAAAAAAGAGGGAGTTCTGTTCCAGCATCGATTGCTGCATGACATCCTGCCCCAACACTTGGTGACTTTCAAGAACAACAACTGTACCGTATCAGGATTTTGTAGATCTGAAATTGAGGCAGTGCTTAGCTGGGTGACTTTTCCACGTGGTATCAACAGAGTGGTCTTTACTCTGTGAAGTGAAGTGCTCTACTGCTCAGTGGTCTTTAGCCAACATGTCTTGTGCCTCAATAGGGATGGCTGGACAGTAGTATTGAGCTGGAGCAGTTGACCAGAGCACCTGTTTTTGGCCTCACCAATCTCTTCAGGTAGTCCAGCTTCTTATATGGCCACTCATAGCTCCCAAAGAAGTGTTCCAGGAAGTCCGGGCAAAATTGCAAGACTTCTTAAGGCCTAGCTTCAAAAACCCAGAGTGTCACTTCCCTCTGCATACTATCAGTCAATCAAGTCCATAAGGCAAGGTCAGATTCAAGGGGAAGGGACCTTGCTTCCATCTCTCAGTAAGAGGAACAACAAAGAATTTATAGCCATCTTTAATCTCCCATAGAAAGAGTGGATGGAACAAGATTCTGAACAATGTGGGGAGTCCAAGTTGAGAGCAAGGGTGAAGGATTCCTTAGAATGGTGAAGAAACATGTCTGCCCTGGAGATAAGAACAAAGAAAAAGGGTTCCAGAGAGAGGAGATAGACTTTAAGGTGAAAACAAGAGAAAGCGGAAGGCGTTATTTTCAGAGAGTTCAAGTAATCCAAGGCTGTCTAGTGGAAGGAGAACCTCACATAATGGAAATTAGGCTGCCCACCCACTGTCCATATATTTTACCTCTGAGTTGCTTCCTCATTCCGACAGTGTATCTTCACTGCCTTCACGCGAGGCATGCCTCACACAGACTTTAGTCCGAAGTCACTGCAAGATCTTTGGTTCAGAGTTTCAGTGCTTTTCATGTGCCCCGTGAACCAGTGTCCTAGTCTCCAGAGCCATGGGGCAGGTAGATTGGTCTCCTTGGAAAATGAGCTCACGTGTGACTTCATTCCTGGTCCACACTTAAAGGATTGAGCAGACCAGCCATGAACCCGAGCCTGCGTGGCAAGATGTGAAATCCGCTTGCTACAAATGATCCAGATAATCTCCTTCAAGCCTCTTGTGGATAAAAACACAGAGCCACATAAGGGTGACATTCTGGCAGGTATTCAAAGCTGTAGTGGTTGTGGCTTGGCTCCTGTTGTATGCACAGAGCTGTTGGATTGGCTTGATCGACGCAGGTCTCCCTGGATTATCCTTTTGATAAGTATCTTTAGAAGCTTACTAATTAACTTTAAAGGAATGTTTCTCTTTGGCACTATGTCTCATTCTTTTTGCATTATCTATTCCGGTGATAAATGATGGATGCATAAATACCTTACCTTTGCTCAATCAGTGTTTTCTGTTGTTGACGTAAAGTGTACAAATTGGATTTATTTCAGGATGGCTGAACTTGGAATGTGACGTTTTGCCAAGTCAGAATCTCACTTGCCCAGACAACACACATGTGGATTTTGTAGTTGTCTTCTTTTTAAAATAGTATATGTCTGTAGTGCCATTGATTAATGTAATGTTGCATTAATGTGCTGTTATAACACCCCAGGGCATGCATGCATTCTTCTGCCAGCAGCAAAAAAATTCCCCAAACTAAAGTTTTTAATAAACTACAGATTCCAGGGCAAAAAAAAAGAAAAAAAAAAACCATCAACCATGAGAATTTATGGATAGCGAAAGTACTTGAAGAACCAACTTTTGATAAGCTTGCCAATGGAAATACACTGTAATTGTTCTATAATTTCATTCCTGTAAATCATTAGTCATTGTCTATATCTCTTCATTTATTGAATCTTTTCAATGACCCGGATATCTGACTGTGTTGTGCCACAACGTTGCCTTTTATTTTTGTTTCTTAACAGTCCAGTGTTGATTCAGTCAGATTGTCAGATCCAGACTTCAGGGAAAGCTGACATAGACACATATGTGACATGGCTCAAGCTGCAAAAATTAAAATTGAATTCTTCACCATCCATTGTAAATAGAACTTTCTTCAGCACGGCGCTGATGTAAGTCTGGCACAGGGTCATTCTGGACCTATTTTAAGTAACAACTATTTTTTTCCCTTTCTCAAGGTAGTTTTCAATCTTTAACTGTCATATTTTCCCTCTTACAAAAATCTGGAATCCTATTTTGCTAAATCAATTAGCCGAGGTAAAATTTAATGGAATAAAAACAATCTTGATAGAATATATCCAACTTTGTAAATGAAGACGCAACTTCAGCCTGCTATCAGAGGGCATGAATCCTGTTCTCCTCTTCCCCAGTTTCCAGGGAAATTGTTGTTGGCAAATATCTATTTGGTAAGAGAAACCCAGGCAAGTTTTTGCTTTTTAAGTGTAAACTTCTCTTAGCCTTACAGTGGATTTAAAATATAGAAAGTGACATTTCTCTTTATAACCCCCTAAAACTTTTAAGATCCAGAAGAAAGCAAAAGATATAAAGACAAAAAATAAATAAAAATTCAGTGCTCCTTAAAGGGAAGAAAATTTTTCTATAATCCAGTTTTAGGAATCAACATTTTGATGTAAGTAATTTATAGTTATAGTCATAAGATCACTAAGTTCAAGCATGCAGAAAACCATTGTTTTCATTAGTCTTTGCTAATAGAGGCCAATTTAAATGAGCTGGACCTGATCTTAGTAAGATGCCTTCAAATCCAACTGGTGTTGATGTTCACAGTTGAAATAAAGAAGAGGGTATTTCTTTTAGATTTCAATACTTTTAGATTTGGACATTTTTTCATGGATTCTGCAAAACCAATATCAATTAAGATTAACAATTAACGAATTAAGGGATAGTATCTCTGCAGTAGGTGGTTATCTGCGTTAAAAAATTCTGTGCTGGGGCACCTGGGTGGCTCAGTCAGTTGAGCATCAGACTCTTGATTTCAGCTCGGGTCATGATCTCCCAGTTCATGAGATCGAGCCCCATGTCGGGCTCTACCCTGGCAGCATGGGGCCTGCTTGGGATTCTCTCTCTCCCTCTCCCTCTCTTTCTCTCTCTCTGCGCTCCCCCCACTCATGCACACACACACGCACACTCTCTCTCTGAAAATAAATAAACAAACTTTAAAAACTGTATGCTAAAGGGACAAGGCGCATGAGGTCATAAGCACTATAAACTCAGGAGGTGTTAGGGTGAGCACCCTGTACCCCATAAGGGTAATACGAAGGGGCGTGTGGTGGAACAAGTTGGGGAAGCTGTCACTCCCTCCCAGACATCATCCCTTTTGTGAATGCAGATTTTTTTTTCTTTTTTGACCAAGTTGTAATGACCTAAGACTTAGATTCCATCCCATGACTGCCCTTGCTCTAAAACTGCCAGATAGCATACCTCCCATGTCCCAATTATGCAGACCTCTTGTGTTTTTCTGGTGTTTGTATTCCCATAGTTGCAAATAAAAAGTATATTTTTAGTTTTAGAATTTTCCTTTCCATTAAAAAAAAAAATCCCTGAAGATTTGTGGCACCAGTGTTATTTCTGTTAATGTCATTGCTTCCATAGCAGCAAGCTGAGACTTTGTAAGAAACTATGTTTACAAAAAAGCAATTATCTAAGTGAACATTATAGCTACATGTAGCAAAGTTTCAATTTAGATTTCCTGTAACCATTACAACACACACACACACACACACACACACACACACACACACAAGCACTTCCAATCTGTGTTATAAACACAGTGTAATTGGCCAAGGAGCTGTCGGTAAAGCTGAGGTGTGACCGGTTTTTTGGACGTCTCCAGCAGAATAAAAACTCACACAGTTCACCTTCTGAGCCGTAGAAGGTAGGATCTTCCCTCCTCTCAAATCCCAAAGGGAGCAGAGCATACAATCAATGAGATCGTGCTGTTATTCAATCCTTAGGATGGGTTTCATGAAAAAATAGAGAGGAAACAGAAAATAAATTTCCAGTTTTTCACAGCTCCTCTTGCTAAGCACAAATGTAACGTTTTTATTTTACCCAGAAGATTCTTCCCTCTTGGAACTGCAGTTGGTAGAGGCATGTCTTTAATTTAAGATATTTCAGATTTGCTTTAACCATCTAGGTCAGAGATTTCAGTGGCCGTTCTATAAAGAAATCAAGATGCCTGTGCGAATGGTAATTTCTAATTAGATCTAAGTCGGTATAGTGTGAGATGAGAATGACATCTGGAGAAAGCATGCTGAGGAAGACACTGCCCAGCTTTTTACCTTCATGTGAGTAGGGCTGACCTTCTCAAGTGCTCAAATGTGGCTTGGCATTAGCAATCTTCTCTGCAAATCGAATTCCCAAACCTTTCTGGTGGGCCTGGCCTATGTTGGGTTGTGCGGGTAAAAGCTAGCTAGGAAATAAAATTAATATTTTTCTGCAGCCTTTTCAAGCAACACCCTTCATGAAGATAATCAAATTCGGGAACTCTCGGCCACAGAACTTTGTAGCCATTGTGCAGAAGTACAAGCGAAATAAGAGCTGTGGGCCACTTCCCCCCTTCATGCTGAGAGCTCTTAGTTGCACGGAGAACACAGCCATGAATCCAGAGTAAAATAGATGGATACAGACAGAAGAAGCAAAGTGACACATAAGCAGCCAACTGTGTTATATAATCCGGGGGTCGGAAGGGCCAGTGATGCAAGGTCTTGTTAGACTGTCAAGGCTTAATTCTTAGGACACATTTTGAGGAACAGAAGGCTGTAATTTAGTGAGGAGGAAGAACAGTGTGCTTCGGTTGCATCCAGCAAAATAGTGGCATCATAAACCCGAGCAACACTGCAGAAATTAAAAATTAAACTCTCCATATTCATACTGCATGAAAGCAGCCCCATAAAACTCTGATCTCTCATTCACCAATCAAAAAACCTTCTCAACCATTTCAGATATTTCCCCCAGCTATTCTGTAATTCAGTTTCTTTATTCTAGGGTCCTAAAACAAACAAACAAACAAACAAAACAACAACAACAACAACAACAAAAAAACCCTCCATTTTATAATTCAAGAAAACTGCTGCAGCCAACAGAAATCAAGGTGGTGGACCCCTCAGGAAGCCACGGGCAGAGGCACTGCTAAGGAGGAGGGACGGTCACCCCCATGGTCCTGCGCTAGTGATCCAGCCAAAGCCAGTCCCAAAGGAGAAGCCAGTGAAATGCAGGGAGCTTCTCCTCCAGGGCCTCGTGTGGCATGGGCCCTGAGCCTCTCCCTGCATTGAGATAACTTTGTGTTTACCTGGAAGGTTGGCTGAAACCACTCCACCCCTCAATGATTCTTCAGTAAAGAAAACACAGCTCTTGCTGTAATGATTTAATAAGAAGTAAATGTTATAATTCTGATGTGTTTCCTAAATATTGAATTTATTAAACATCTATGTAGGTAGCGAACAGGATGCTGAAATTATAGTACCTCTTAGATCATTGTGGTATACAGGCAGATGGCTCCCAGAGAAGTCTACACCCTAATCCCTGAAACTGATGAATATGTTATGTTACACAGCAGAGGGGCGGAGTTAAGAATGTAGCTGGACTGCACATTGAGAATCCACTGATCTTCAGGTAAGGAGATTATCCAGGTGTATCCATTTAGACCCAGTGTGATCACAAGGTCCTTTAAATGTGGAAGAGGGAGGCAGAAGAGTCAATGTCAGAGCGATGAGATATAAGGAACGCTCCATAGGGAGTGCTCCTGGGTGGCTCGGTCTGTTAAGTCTCCAACTCTTGATTTTGGCTCAGGACATGATCTCACCATTTGTAGGTTTGAGCCCCGCGTCAGGCTGTGTGCTGACAGTGCAGAGCCTGCTTGGGATCTGTCTCTCTCCCTCTTTCTCTGCCCCTCCCCTGCTCACACTTTCTATATCAAAATAAATAAAGAAACTTGAAAAAAAAAAGAAAAGAAAGACTCAGCAGGTCACTGCTGGCTCTGAAGATGGAGGAAAGGGCCATGAGCCAAGGAATACAGCTTCTGTAGATTCTGGAAAAGGCAAGAAAATATATTCTTCTTTAGAGTATTAGGAAGGACTGTAGACCTGACAACATCATGATTTTAGCCCAGTGAGACCCATGGCAGACACCTGATCTCCAGAAACTGTTCAAGGAATTTGTGTTGTTTTAAGCTCCCATGTTTGTGGTAGTTTGTTATAGCAAGGACCCACAAACATATGGCCAACTAATCTTTGACAAACCAGGAAAGAATATCCAATGGAATAAAGGCAGTTTCTTCAGCAGATGGGGTTGGGAAAACTGGACAGCTACATGCCGAAAAATGAACCTGGACCACTTTCCTAGACCATACACAAAAATAAACTCAAAATGGGTGAAAGACCTAAACTTAAGACAGGAAGCCATCAAAATCCTCAAAGAGAAAGCAGGCAAAAACCTCTTTGATCTTGGCCACAGCAACTTCTTACTCAACATGTCTCCAGAGGCAAGGGAAACAAAAGCAAAAATGAACTACTGGGACCTCATCAAAATAAAAAGCTTCTGCACAGCGAAGGAAACAATCAGCAAAACTAAAAGGCAACCGACGGAATGGGAGAAGACATTTGCAAATGACATATCTGATAAAGGGATAATATCCAAAATCTATAAAGAACTTACCAAACTCAACACCCAAGACAAATAATCCAGTGACAAAATGGGCAAAAGACATGAATAGACACTTTTCCAAAGAAGACATCCAGATGGCTCCAACGAACATGTGAAAAAAATTCTCAACATCCCTCATCATCGGAGAAATACAAATCAAACCCATAATGAGACACCACCTTACACCTGTCGAAATCGCTAACGTTAACAACTCGGGCAACAACAGATGTTGACAAGGATGCAGAGAAAGAGGATCTCTTTTGCCTTGCTGGTGGAATGCAAACTTGTGCAGCCACTCTGGAAAACAGTACGGAGGTTCCTCAAAAAATTAAAAATAGAACTACCTTATGACCCAGCAATTGCACTGCTAGTTATTTATCCAAAGGATATAGGTGTGCTGTTTCGAAGGGGCACATGCACCCCAATGTTTATAGCAGCACTATCAACAATAGCCAAAGTATGGAAAGAGTCCAAATGTCCATCAATGGATGAATGGATAAAGAAGATACCTATATCTATATCTATATCTATATCTACACAATGCAATATTACTCGGCAATTAAAGAATGAAATCTTGCCATTTGCAACAACATGGTTGGAACTAGAGTGTATTATACTAAGCAAAATTAGTCAGAGAAAGACAAATATCACATAACTTCACTCATATGTGGACTTTAAGATACAAAACAGATTAACATAAAGGAAGGGAAGCAAAAATATTAAAACAAGGAGGGGGACAAAACATAAGAGACTCTTAAATACAGAGAACAAACTGAGGGTTGCTGGAGGGGTGTTGGGTGGGGGGATGAGCTAAATGGGAGAGGGGCATCCAGGAGGACACTTGTTGGGATGAGCACTGGGTGTTATACATAGGGGATGAATCACTGAATTCTACTCCTGAAATCATTATTGCCCTATATGCTGACTAACTTGGATATAAATTAAAAAGACAAAGAAGGAAGGAAGGAAGGAAGGAAGGAAGGAAGGAAGGAAGGGAGGAAGGGAGGAAAGGAGGAAGGGAGGAAGGGAGGGAAGGAGGGAGGAAGGGAGGTTAAAAAAAAACAATGGTGTGATTTCCTTCACATGTGTCAGAAATTACCTTGTTCATTTGCTTCATTTTCTTATGGTCTCCCTTTGAACTCAAGAATACCTGCTCTGGGCCGGTTGGGGGCGGGGGGGTACCCTGCCTGTGTGTTCACTGCTCATCCTGGAAGTTGGGAGCAGAGTTTGGAATACACTGGTGCTCAATAATTACTTCTTGAATGTCAAGTGAATAATTGTGTGCGTAAGTAAATGATTAGAAATCAATCTTCTCTCTGGAGCTTCTGCAAGATATATACATAGAAAATCACCAAGGGAAGGTGGAGGGTAGTAAAGGATCAGAGACCCACAGGGAGAGTAGATCTAAAGAGTACAGTAAAGTTTCAGAATGTATCAGTTACAGAACAATTAAGATTTAAACCCTCTGTGTGTTTGAAAGAGCCTAGGAAGCAGAAGAATGTAAGACTGCAGAAAGAAGTTAACTTTGATACAGGAAGAATAGTGGGTGTTCAACCACAGAAAACTGTTAAATGCCTTTTTTAGATTGACTTACCATAGTGCTTTAAATCAGTTTTTATCGGAAGACAATAAAAAAATGAAATTAACCTATAGCAAAAAATATAGTGAGAAACTGGACCTAGCAGAGAAACTGGGTAGAGCATCAGTTGTGAAGCAAAATCAATATGGAAAAAATGTGTATCCTGCTAAGGCTTTCACTGTGCCTGTAAATATTAACAGGCAGCTTTCCACATTTGTTACATCACAAAGAAGGGAAAGATTACATTTAGAAACTCCCACAAAGTAAAAGCCAGGTGTTTTATGTGTTTCTCTTTGTTCATTTTCTGCATTGCTGGTTTGCAGGCAGATGTTTAACCCTGTCTTTGCTTTTTGACGCTTCACTCATCATCAAATGTTCCTTAAGCACTCTGCACATAATAACTTGTTTAATTCTACCTATGAGGCAGGTGCCATATACACCATTTTTATAGATGAGGAAACTGAGCCTTTGCAAAAGTTATGGTGGCTGCCTGAGGTTGCACCGTGACTTAGTGGTAGAGTGCAAAGTTAAGCCCAGGCAGTTTGTGGACACCACAAAGTGTCCACTCTCTTAGCTGCCCCCCACGTCCTGCATACACCAGATGCTGGGTTGGGTCCTGGGATAGATCGGACCCAGTTCCTGGCCTCATGAGGCTCACACTCTTGTAGGAGAGCCATACTGGAAATGAGAATGGCACAAATGTCTATGGTGACTGGTGCCATGAAGGAGACACACAGCATAGGATTCTGAGAAAGTGAATAAATACCAGGGTGGGACTAATTCAGTTCTGGGAACCAGAGGCCAGTCACGTTGCAGGTCTCCTACTTTTATTCTGTGCCAAGAGCAAAAGAATACTTCTATGTGAAAATGTGTATCCATATAAATGCCTCATATGCAAACATTAGGTGAGGGGAGGTTGATGAGATGTCATCTGAATGAGTTTTTAAAATTGCAACAGTAAGTTAATTTCTACATTTTTTTTTTCTTTCTTATAGTATGACACCTGGTCTGATTATCTTTTATCTCAGTCCGGCATTTCTCATCCTCAGCAGTATTGAATATTTGGGCCAGATAATTCTTTGTTGTGGGGGAGGGGAGTCCATTGTAGAATGTTTAGCAACATTGCTGGCCTCCTCCCACTAGTAATAACCCTTCCCCACCCCAAAGTGTGACAACCAAAAATGCCTCCAGGAATTGCTGGATGTCCCCTGGAGAGCAAAATCAGCCCGGGTTGAGAAGCAGTGGTAAGCCACCAATAATTCAAATTCCACCTATGTCTGAAGTCCAATTACCTTGCCTAATGCTTCCAACCCATTCATGTCTCCAACTTTTCTTCTTGGCAACACTGAAGTCTTTGAAGCTCAGCAGTTATATTTCTTAATTCAGACACAAACACACACAACACACACATACACACAACACACAACACACACACACACCCATCTGAGGCTGGCTACCTTAGGACGGGAAGGAACATGTACAGGAAGGAAGAAAATCAGCCCTTAGCTCCCCACTGCTCTGCACAGGGTTTGATTTGAGTTTTGTACCTCACTCTGCTGCATAGGAAGAAAAGAAAGTTCAGGGTGGAAAGAACCATCTAGCACTATAGATTGGCTGAGAGCATGGAAATAAACAATTCTGAAAGATGGCAATCCTGAGCAAAGCACCTACCAGATGATGACGTTTGATCTTCTGGGGAAAATGTCTCATTACTTTATAGTTACACCTATCCCAGCCTTAAGACTGAGTCATGAAATGTAAATGTGGTACCATATGGTGTTGCACTCCTGAAGAAAGAAGGTAAGATGTGTGAGTGTAGGAGAGCTTTGAGTGGCTGTGCCTGAGACAAGAGGTCCCTTGAGGTTAGTTCCCATTCAGACCAAAACTTAGAAGGTCCCAAAGGTGAGGTACCGGCATGAAGAACAGTCAAACAATAGAAATTAAAGTGAATTTTAAAGGCTTGCATGGCCAGCATCTGTTCTCGTAAGACAGCAACTCAACAAAACAGAAAGACTTTCTGCTTTTAAACCAAGAAAGGCAGACTTAATCTGTAAAGCCTGTGCTTTGCGTGGGAGATGTGATGGAGGGGAAAAAATGGAACCACGAAGCAGCCATCTCTGGATCAACTTCTTAAAAAGCATCGTGATCCTAAGTCTTAACAAATGTCAAAATGAAGCCTTAAATAGCCCCACTGAATTCTACATCCCTGAAGTTGTTCCTAGAGCTTTTTGATTTTTTGCAGTAAAATTATAGAAAAGGTAGATTTTTTAATGTGCTAAATATTCTTACAGTACCATTTTAAATGTAATTATGTATGTTTAATTATATTGTTGCTGCATTTTATTAATGAATCCAGAAACAATTATTGTGGGCTATCAAATGCCGGTTAGTGTGCCTGGAGATACAAATACATACTTTGTTGCTGACTTCAAGGATCTTATTATCTGGTGGAGAAAAAAAAAGATGAGGAAACTATCACAATGCAGGCTTTCAAATGTTTTGACAGAGTATAGGATGGCATAATAAATAAGGGGCAGCCTCCCGCTCAAACATGGAGGTCATGAGAAGAGAGCAAGTATCTGGAAAGTTTTTTCTGAGAAGACAAAAATCTGTGTGAGCAATTAAAAAAATAAAAATATTACTTAATTTAGTCGATTTGAGACTTTAAACAAGTCCATTTTGAATAAGTCTATTCTTATTACTCCTCTCATAAATGATGAAACATGGACTATAATCAAATAGAAAGTTGGAATTATAGAGAAACATAGATCTTTCGTGAGTGTTTGAATAATTGCCACAGCACTGAACAAAAGAATAATAAAATATATGGTTGATTTTTCCTATTAAGAGTATTTGCCAAAGCCTAATAAAATTCTCTTGATATCTTGCTTCATAAAGTGACTGAAGGGAAATGCCTCCGTGTTTTCCTACATTTAAAGCCACTAAGATATGTTACTGCCAAGATATGCAAATAGTGCTGCCTGGACTGGATGTAGGGGTGACAGGTTGAGTCTGGAATGCTTGTTGCTCTCAACATGCAGTTTTAAAGAGCACTGGACTTGGGATCAGAAAACCTTAACGCCAACCCTACTCTACCGTTTAGTCAGCTGTGAGATTTTAGGCAAGCCACCTCACCTTTCTCAGCCTCACTTACCTCCTGTGTAAGATGGGGTTCCACAGAATGACTGCAAAGATTAAATGAAATACAGGAAAGCCATGGGGGAGGGGAAGAAAAAAAAAGAGGTTAGAGTGGAAGAGAGCCAAAGCATAAGAGACTCTTAAAAAACTGAGAACAAACTGAGGGTTGATGGGGGGTGGGAAGGAGGGGAGGGTGGGTGATGGATATTAAGGAGGGCACCTTTTGGGATGAGCACTGGGTGTTGTATGGAAACCAATTTGACAATAAACTTCATATATTGAAAAAAAATAATAAAAATTAAAAAAATAAATTAAAAAAAATAAAAAATAAAGTAAGCTCTATGCCCAACATGGGGCTTGAACTCATAAAAAAAAAAAAAAAAAAGAAAGAAAGAAAAGAAAGAAAAAAGAAAAGGAAAAGAAAAGAACTACAGGAAAGCCTTGCTTTGCAAGCATAATTCATTCCTGAAACACGCTCGTAATCCAAAGCACTTGCGTATCAAAGTGAATTTCCCCATAAGTAATAATGGAAACTCAGATGATTCATTCCACAACCCAAAAATATTCATATAAAATGATTAAGATACTGTAATATGACACAAAATAATAAAATACAAAATATAAAGAAAAACAAATTCACCTGCACCTACCTTTGAAAACCTTCATGGCTGGTGTGAGGGAGACAAGAGAGAGGGGGGTTATTGTGTAGGACGACTTTCACTGTCACTAATGGAATCACTGCTATCTATTGGCTTAATGGAATCCTTTTCGTGCAAGTTTAACAAGGAACCTATCCAATGACACTCGTTTTTGCCTCCTTTTGAGGATTTTGCAGGAATGTGACATTGCATTGATGATCACCCACAATCCCGGAGCGAGACAGAGAGAGACAGAGACAGAGAGAGACAGAGAGAGAGAGACAGAAACCATTGGCTCAGTTGTGATCATGTGACATTCAGTGTCATGTAATACTCGTATTGGAAGACATTGCTCATTTATCAAGTTAAAATTTATTAGAAATGTTTGGTCCTCTTGCAGAACACTCCCAGAAGAAGGAACTCACAATCCAAGGTTTTACTGTATAGGTTAATTTTATCCATTATATTCCCTTAGTAAGTAGCCATTGCCTGAATGGATATTCTCTTACAACAATACAAGATCATACTTTAACTTAAACATAATTGCAAAATATGTGACAAGGAGTAAATGGAAGGCTCCTGCTGTCTTCCTACTTCCTGCCCCACCCCAGTCTGTCCTCACTATGACCAGAATGATCTTTATGAAACACAGATTGATCGTGTCCCTCTCCTAAGTGGTATCCTCCAGTGCTTACTCATCACTGTCCAGAGGAAACTCAATGCCTTTTATGCAGAGGTCCCTTCTGTTCTGGGGGTGATCTGTGCCCACCTCTCCAGATAATCTCCTGTGCCCCCTGGCACACCCTGTGCTCAGCCAGGCTACATGTGCCACCCTCTCTTCTCCTCATGTCTTTGCACACACTCCTTCCTCATATGGGAATGCCCTTGATCCCAGTCCTTCACCCTGCAAAATACTTCTAGCTAGTTCTTGCATGTTCAGCGCAAGTCTCAAGACCTTCCTGTGTGCTTTCCATAGTGTGCCGATATCTGCTTCCCCAGGAAACTTCTCTCCCTGAAACGCCATTGTCCATGTGCTTGCTTCTCTCCCCTGTTGACTCAGACTCCTTGAGGGCAGGGACTCGGGGTCATTGCACTTTGCCTTTGCCTCACCCTGTGCCTGGAACAGTGTCGGTCCTCAGTAAGTCTTGCTGTATGCGTCAATCAATCAATCACTGCGATGGACTGAATGTGTCCCCCCCAAATCCATATGTTGAAATCTTAACCCAAAAGGCAATGGTGACAAGAGGTGCAATCTTTGGGAGGTGATAAGGTTATGAGAGTGGAGCCCCCATGAATGGGTTTAGTGCCCTTAAAAAAAGAGATCCAAGAGAGCTCTCTCACTCTCTTTCTACCAATGTTAGGCCCAGTGAGAAGAAAGCTGCCTATAAACCCGAAACTGGGTCCTCAACAGACACATCAATCTGCTGGCACCTTGACCTTGGACTCCAGAACTGTAAGAAATAAGTGTTTGTTGTTTAAGCCTCCCAGGTCGTGATAGTTTTGATATTTGTATTAAAAGAGCCCAAATGGACTAAGTCACTGATATTAATTGACGTACCAAGTGATTAAACATAAGACATACGCATACCAAATGATTAAGACACAAGACAAAAGAAGTATAATTTGTAATGCCAGAATACAAATTCTTCATTCTTCAGAAACTTCCATCCCCAAATGAAACAAGGTATCAGTTATCAGTAAATCTGCTATGCATGATTTCACTAAATACTCTTTGGTAGCCAAGACTGCTACCTGCTAACTCAGCATACATTGTTTCTTTTCTCCAAAGTAATACACTTATTTTGAGTGGGGCACATGGTTACCAATTTTTTTTTAATCTTTATTTCCCAGTCTGCTTTGCAGCTAGATATGGCAAATGGATAAGTTCTGGCAAATAAAATGTAAATGGAAGTGTTTTTGCGGGACTTCAGGAAAGCTACTTAACCAGGGCTCATAAGGAAGGCAATCCCCCCCTCTCCAGCCTTTATTCTTCTGCTTTTCCTCTTTCTTCTAGCTTGCTTTTTAGAAATGGTAATAAGAGTCTCAGAAGCCATTCTGGACCATGAAACCATGGGGTCATCTTGATGAGGAAAGCCATGTGCTAGGATGTCAAAGCAGAAAGACAGAGGGAGTCCTTTCCCTGATGACGCTATTAACTCCTGTGTTGCTGGCCTCTGGACTTACTTATGAGAGGGAACTACATTGATACTCGAAGGCAGCAGTTAACAACTTACAAACTTACAAGTTACAAACCAACAAGTTACAAACTTGTTTAGTAAAGAGCCAGCTAATAAACCTTTTAGGCTCTGGAGGCCACATAGATCTCTGTCACAACTGTGCAGCTTTACTGGTGGATTACAGAGGCAGCCACAGACAACACATACACACAGGAGTGACTGTGTTCAAATAAAATTTCAATATACAAAAATAGGCAGCAGGCTGGATTGAGTCCATGGGCTGGCACCTGTTATTCCCTGCTCCAAGACACCGTGATGTCGAGTCTCTGTGGTATCTGTAGCCAAAACTAACCCTGACCAATGCATCGTATTTGGTGAGATGAGCCTTCTAAGTTGGGAGAATCGTCAAGACTCCTGTTTCATTTTTGAAAATAGTTTTTCTTTCAGTAGACTGCTTCTCCCCTACTTTGTCCTGATTGAAATTTACAAAGTCCTGACATTTCTGTTTCCAGACTCTTTTGATTATGGAGACCAAGTGAATCGGATCCAGGGCTTTTCTAGGTTTCCCTCAGTTCCATTATGTTTAGTTTGGAGGGTTCCAGCAGAATATAAATGGGACAGTCGTCAGGTGTGTGGACAAGGAGAATGGAGGACAAAAAACAAGGCCTTTAAGAACGGAGTGAAGGACACCATACCGAGAGCCCCTGAAGCGTGTTTGAGTTATATGATGAAACTTCCAGGCTGACTGGATGGTACCTTATTGTACGGTGTTACCAGGGAGATTTTACAAGCTGAACTGATGTTTAGCAGCAGGGCACAAGCTGGTCTTGAAGATTCTTTTCAGCAAAGACTTTTCCTGATGCTCTTTGGATGTCTTGGCTCTTCTGGTTTAGCTCATCCTGTGAAAACAGAACAAGTACAGAGAGAGAATGGCAAATTGATTTCCCATTCCGTGCAGATTCCAGCCGACGGCTAGTAGCTGTCTGGAGCTCTGTGTTGAGAAGGATTCTGTGGCTGCATTGGGGTTTTAACAGAAGTGGTCTGTGCTTCCCTAGCTGTGTTCTTCCCAGGGGCAGGGGCGCAGGAGAGAAGAGGTCTCAGACAGGTCCTCGCTGTTGGTATAGACTCAAGGAACATGAAAGCTAGAAGGAAGCCATAGTTTAAACAGGCTCTAAACTGGTTCTTTTTACATAGGGTGTTATTAAGGCTCAGAATGCAAAATGCAAGGTTATACAACTAGTGGTAAAATCACAATTAAAAGTCAGTGGTGGAGGGGGCATCTAGGTGGCTCAGTTGATTAAGCATCCAACTTCGGCTCAAGTCATGACCTCACAGTTTGTGAGTTCAAGCCCCGCATCCGGTTCTGTGCTGACAGCTTAGAACCTGGGGCCTGCTTCAGATTCTGTATCTCCCTCTCTCTCTGCCCCTCCCCTGCTCACACTCTCTCTCTCTCTCTCTCTCAAAAATGAATAAACATAAAAAAAATTTTTTTAAGTCAATGGCGGATATTTTCATTACACATACTACACATATATAAATAAGATCTTTTTACGCCTTTTACTACTTTTCGTAATTTCTCCCTAACATAGAACTGGAACCAGCTTGTAAGATCAACCAACACTTTCAGAGCTCCTGTTCCTGGCACTTTATGAACCTGATCCTTCAGACTCTGTTTAGTTCTATGAGCCCCCAGTACCCTTTCAAAAATTAGGGGTGGGGTGGGGGTGGAGTTGTTGTCAGGTTAATTATAATCAGATCAGTTTCAATTGCCTGCAATCAAGAACTATGGTTGATATGGAAATTGATCCCAGGAGTGGGTTTCAGGAAACAGACTCTCCAGGAAATATGAAGAAATTGGGAATTGATTCTCTAACCTAGATTAGGTAGATTGCAAAGTCCTATTTAATATCCAGAAGGTGATTCCAACAGCTCATGGCACCCAGTGGTCAATGACTTAATTAAATGCATCTGTGCTCATCTTGCATCAACCACTCATGGAGGGAAGGAAAGGTTTTGGATTACCACTGCCATGGAAGACGGGAAAAGATATGAGAGATCCGAGGCCCCTAAGGTGAGATGTAGAATGAGGAGCTCCAAACCACACCTGCTTGGACCAAGGTACAAGAAAAATCCAAGAACCTTCAATGGTCATGTAAAAAAAAAAAAAAAAAAAAAAAAAAAAGTCCTTTATGTATGTGGCCTCCAAACAGAGGTATTTTAGTAAAAAATTAAATCCCACAAAGTTAAATCCCATGGGATTTTAAACCATAATGTTAGCTGAACACACAGTATCTTCCAGTGTCCTGGGAAGAGCAGGGCCCAGGGAATTGGAGCAGTTAATTTGGGGGACTCAGAACACCTAGAAATCCCTGCCGCTAAGGGCCTCCCTTGCCCTTCAATGAGGCTTCTCCTCCTTGCTGAAGAGGTTATTCTGCTGCATTACCTGCAGGAAGGTCCGTGCCAGGAAGAGCCACTTTTGGGACCCCAGAATCTTCTCTGTTCGTCAAGCCCAAACCTTTGCAGTAAATTTTTGCCTATCATTTTTAGATAGCAGCATTTCCTAAATTCCTGCTTCCAAGTAATTTATTTATGTGAGATTCTGAAGGTCTCCATGAGTGAGGTTCAATAAATCTCTGTTTTAGAACCCTCACAATTTTTCTACTAAAATAAAACAGTTTAGTAAATTGACAAGTCCTTAGTACTAATCAATTACTACAGATATACAATTAAAAGCAATTTTTAAATGAATAAAAATTCTTAAGTGTACTTGGGACTTTCCTCATTGATCTTCTTCTTTTATTCAATCACCGCTTTATTTTTCTCTGTTTCTCTACTCCATTTTATTATTGTTCTTTATTTTAAAGGTAATAAAACCAACATTAGAGAAAAATTAAGATAAAGAAAACATGACCCATGATTCTGTCATTGGTACCATTTTGGTTTATTTCCTTCAGGGCTTTTTCATTTTTTTTTTTCCCTCTGAACATTATGATAAATATAATGTTTGTGCTTCTTAAACTTAATATATTGCACACATTTTAATCTCTTCGTGTCTCCATAACCTTCTTTCCAAAGGGTGCCTAATACTGAAAAGAGTATAGGCATTAAGCTGTGATTATTAATTATTGAGGAAAGGAACTCTCCTTTATTATACCCAGCTACTGGTGGATATTCAATTACCATTCGTTGAATTGAATTGAAATTCCTTGCCCATTCTAACTTTGTAATATTTTAAACATTCTTCCAACATCTTTATGGTTATAGCTTTTCACATATTTTTATTTAAGATAGAGTCTGACAAGTGGGGTCACTGGTCATGTGGTATGACCGTGTTTATAGCTCAATATGTGTTGCCAAATTGCTTTCTTTCTGGAAGGGCTGTATCGATTTACGCCGCTCTCCGGCAATGCATGAGGTCACCAACCTCACTGCCCCCTTGTCAGCTCTCATGCAATAGGAGGGGGTACAGCATCTCATTGTGATTTTAGTGTGAATGTTTCCTCATTTGTGTATTTACTAATTGCATTTTCTCATTTGTGAATTTGCTTACTTTGCGTTAGCAATTTGAATGAAGTCTATCTAGAGCGAAGATAGTCATTTATACTTACTGCAAGTATTGGCCTCATTTGGGTCTTTTTATTTTCCATTTAGTTGTAGGAGTTTTTGGAACAGCTTTACCCTCAGTTGAAGAGAAAACTATTAGCCTTCTTCTGAGAGTCCCTTGAGCTCAGAAGATTTGCAACCTAGTGAAAATGCTCCTGTCCCTTTGCTTTAGTTGCTGGCATTAATTGACCAAAAGGGAGACAACTTATTCTTAACTGCTGTCAGCTAATCCAGGAAACACTTGAAATTACCTCGTCCTACAAGGCAGTAGTGCTTGGATGGTCAAAAACAGAATAAAGTACCAAAGGCTGCCCGTTGTTACTATCCCTTTCCAACTAGGAAATTTGCCTCCATTTGATCAAACCCTCCTGCCCAACTTCTTGTCCCTGAAGCAGGTGTTTGACATATGTCTTCACAAATATTTGCAGATTTCTCTCTTCTTCCAAACCTGCTTCTCATGGAGTAGCCATGTGGCCCCCACTTCTCCACGAGAAATTGAGTCTAAACAGAACAAAAACAGTTGCCACTATCAAAGGTAGTGATTCCTAGAATTGGGTATCCTTGTTCATTCTCAGCATCGTGCAAATCATATCTTTTGTTCTTTTCCTAAACCTCTGCCACTTTCTGACCCCCAACTCCATAGTTTATTCTAGTAAACTACACCTGTTTTTTTCTAGCAAAATACACCAATTGGTGTAGTTCACCAATTTTTAACTTTAGTTTTCCCTTAGGGGAGGAAAGAAAGACTAATTCAACTTCTAAAACTTTTTTTTTTTTTCAGAAATTTCTGCCTTAATCCTATTCCCTCACATTTTACTCCTAGACTCTAACTGAAACATCTTTTCTTTCTGAGGAAACCTCTGTGAACTGCAAGACACTGAAAACAGGATCTGTGTTTGTCGTTTCAAAATTAATTAAATAGAAGTGATATCTTCCAAAGCATCAGAACTCAGATATACATTTGTACTAAAGGTAATTGGTTAACACAAAGTTGCACAGAAACAAATTCCATACCTATACGGGGGGTGTATGTGTTTTATTTAACAAAACATAGGGAGAAATTATTAAATCAGAGGTCAGGAGATGGGTCCTAGTTCCACTTGGCCAATTATCAGCTAAATGGCCTTGAGTGTGTCATTTAACTTCTTTGAGGCTCAATTTCCTTACCCACAAAACTGGATTTTCAAGCTCTAAGGTTGTCTTTAGCGAAACAACTCAGTTTTCAAGTGAAAAATAAAAAAATAAAACAGGCACTTGTAGAATTCTTCCGGTTGAAGTAATAGCAGGAGGCCTAGGGTCCCATCCTCTTAACCACCCCAATCTTCTGTTTCTCAGGGCTTCAGAGGCTGCTCCAAAGAACCCTCAGATTACCCATTATCATGATGTCTTAATTCATGTTTGGAACGACCAAGTTCTCCTCTAGCTCTGAAATGCTGTACTCTCCAGTGGTTAAAATTCAGATCATGCTAGGATTGGATTGGGTATTAGCAGGGTGGTGAGACCCGGGCATTTGGGGGTATCCAGGAATAGAGAAGTGATGCCTCTGTCTGCCGTCTACACAAGCGCATCGATGTGTCATGAAATTTTTTTAGTAGGAATAACACAAGTGCTTTCTGTGCACCGTGAACTGTAAGGCAGATCATCCTATATTACCTCCTTTAATCCTCTCCATCAACTTCATCTGAAACTACTCACCCCACCCCACTCCAAACACAGTAGTCCAGCTCAGGTCATAGGGCCCCTTCTCTTATTTTAGGTTCCAATGTATATGTCACATTCTAAGAGAAGTCTTCTTTGGCCATCCTAACTAAAGATATCCTGGACATCGTATCTTGTTTGATTCACAACATTTATTACTACCTGCATAAGTATTTAATCAGCTTATTAGTTTGTTATATTTATTTTTACTTGTATAGTTTCTGACTCTCTCCACATACTCTGAAATGTGGACCCCATGGAGAATAAAGATGTTGTCTATCTTGTTCATCACCAAATCCTCAACACCGAGAAAAGTGCCTTGCCCACAGTAGATGCCTTGTAAGTATCGGGTGAATGAATAAATGAACAAGAGAGGTACTTATTGTAATCTCTGTTGCACAGATGAGGAAACTGAGGCTTAGAGAGGTTTAATTACCAGCTGTAAATCATATAACTGGTAAATGATAGAACCTTCATTCAAAGTCAAGTTTGACCTAAAATCAACTGGCCTCTCTTGGTGGAACCATTTTCAACACTAATCAATGCCCATATCTGCCTGGTGGAATGCTAGTAAGATAATGATTACAACGATAATGAAAATTATGATACCCATAATTGCATACCGAATGTGTGTTCCTGGGGCTTCTCCTTGATCACCTACAGAGCACGCATCACCTTAGCTAGCAGCACATTCATCATTGGGTCATCTAATTTTTGAAAAGTGTTCTCTTGAGCCAAAAATCTACCTTCATGAGTCTTCCACTCACTGATCCTAGTTTATCCCTCCGTAACAAAACAGAACAAATCCTTTCTGGCTGCCAGATAGGAGAGGAGGTGAGCAGCAGCAGGGTGGACTCTGTCTGAATTTCCTGAGTTTCTTGCCAGTGTACAAGTACCTGGTAAGCCAAACATTCCCAAGTGGTCAATTTACAAGGCAGTTTACCTGCCTTGGGTACTTTAATGAGTAGTAGTGTTGTTGTTTCATCTTAATTAACGGTGATATTCTTTTCCTTCACCAGTAGATCCGTGCATTCTTGCTAAGGAAATTGGGTCCTCACCCCCTGGCTTTGAGTGATCAGTTTTGCTTTTGCAGACTGCCTTCATATGAAAGCCATCTTCGTACAATATTCACTTTCCCCTCTAACTTGGGTGTGATGAAGGCCGACAAGAAGTCTGGTAAACCCTCTGAGCTCCTTGAAACCAAGGCCCAGTAAAAACTTGTTTAATTCAGTTCTTTTGTGGTCTCTGGCTTTAGCCTTTGGCCTTTGAGTGCATTTTCATCCAAGTTCCACTGTGGTCTCTGTGGTCTCCGCTGGTGGCAGCTGGTTCCCAAGGATATTACCTGTGTTTGAATCTAACATGGCTCATAACTTTTATCTAGATCAGTTGCTTTGGTCTGTTCCACCTGAAGAAACAGAGAAAAATGTGATAATAACAGCTAGTATGTAGTAAGCTCTGTGAGCCACGAGCTGTTTTAAACCCTTTACTTATATTATCACATTTAACAGACAATAACAT
The DNA here is from genome assembly GCF_023721935.1 of Panthera uncia. NCBI lineage: Eukaryota > Metazoa > Chordata > Mammalia > Carnivora > Felidae > Panthera > Panthera uncia. The sequence continues at coordinate 97,465,405 of NW_026057580.1, forward strand.
GTCCTGGGAAAATAGCACAGGCCTCATGAGTGCTTCACATTCATTACTTAATTTCATCTTTAATTTCCACGTCCTGCCTTACAGTATTCTATCTTCTTCAGTGATATGATGGACTAAATGCATAGTCCATGGAAAGAGCTTAAAACAGTGCCTAGCACAGAGTTAGCACTCACAAAATGTTAGCCATTGAGGCTCCTGAGTGGCTCAGTCAGTTAAGCATCCAACTTCAGCTCAGGTCATGACCTCACAGTTCATGGGTTTGAGCCCCGCGTCAGGCTCTGTGCTGACAGCTCAGAGCCTGGGGCCTGCTTCAGATTCTGTGTCTCCTTCTCTGCCCCTCCCCCACCCGCACTCTGTCTCAAAAATAAAATTTAAAAAAAAAACACAAAAAAAGAAATGTTAGCTATTATTATTACCATATTTCTTTCTTTAAAATTTTTTTAACATTTATTTATTTATTTATTTATTTTTGAGAGACCAAGAGAGACAGAGCATGAGCAGGGGAGGGGCAAAGAGAGGGAGACACAGAATCTGAAACAGGCTCCCGACTCTGAGGTGTCAACACAGAGCCCGATGTGGGGCTCGAACCCACGAACATGAGATCGTGACCTTAACCAAAGTCAGATGCTCAACCAACTGAGCCACCCAGGCACCCTTGTCATATTTCTTTCTGAAAGCTGAATAGATTCAGTATTGTTGGATCTAGACTTACAGTGGAGCATGCATTTTTCTGGCTTAAATCAACATACTATAGTACAGTAGACAGGATGATAAGGTCCAAGTGGTAACATGCTACAGGATAAGAGACCTGTGATCAGGCATGAGCTCTGCCACTGAATAGATTGAACACCCAGCAAGTTCCTGGGCTCCTAAGACCCTCAGTTTCCTCATCCGTACATGAGACGTGTGAACCTAATGATCTTTAAGACCCTTTGCCCTTCTAAGTCCTCCCCACATATTTCTTTGTCAAAATGTGGGGCTTATCTTTCTTACCATGAGGTTTGTGTCTGTACCATCTCCACCCACCCATCACGTTAAAAACCCAAATCACTATAATGGAAAATGATTCGGGAAATGCCTAGCAAGGAAGATGAGAAAAGCCCCCTCCAGGACCTCTCCTGTCTGCTCCCCAGCACTGTCGCTGGTATGCAAAGCCAACCATACCCGAGTGGCTTAGGGGGGAAAGCACAGCATGAAATACACTACTGGTAGGATTTGGGGTTTTTTGTTGTTTTTCAAATGGGTCTCTTAGGATTCTGCTGCATGGAAGGTGGAGTGTCATGGTAAGAAAAGTGCTGACCCAGGAACCAAGAGCTTTTGAGCTTAACTCCAGCTCCAGCTCTGCCACTGTCTGGTCCTCGGGCAAATGACTTACCTTCCTTGAGCCTTAGTTGTTTTAATTGTCACAAAGGAATTGTTCAAGATCTTCCGATTCTAAAACTCTCTGCTACTAAGTTCTTTATGTGAGAACAATGCTCTGATGAAATCCTATGGACAGAAAAGCATTTTTTTCACTTCTTTCTCTTTTCTTTGCCAAGCGTAATGAGAGTTGGTGTGGAAAAAAAAAAGTGCTGTGAAAAGGTTCATTCAGCCTTTTCTTAATAGATCGAGTGGTTGGTATTTCTGCTGGCTTCTGAAATACATTACAAATCACAATCTGGAAAAAGTTCCAAAGCAGCTCCAAGCTTTCCTGCTGAATTTGGATACATCTTTAGGTCTTACTCTGCAGCTCATCCTTAACAACTGACAAAATATTTACTTTGCTCGGTACAGAAAAGGGTAACATTTTCCAAAATATTAAACTAGGTTGGATTCAGAACACAGACAATGAGGCAAAAAGTTGGACCTCTTTTCCAAGCCATGTCGTTGAATCATTTTCCAGAGTGCCATGAGAAACAGGGCCTTAGTGGATGTTTATGCTCCACGGTAATTCTGAAAAAGACAGAAGCCAGCCAGCCCCTGTCTAGCATGCCCACTGGTGTGTAGAACACAGGTTCTCAAAGTGTGGTCCCCGGACCAGGAGCATCACCATTGCTAGGGAACTGCTTAAATATACAAACTCTCACAACCTATCCCAGAACGATGGAATCAGAACATCCTGAGAGGTGGCCCGGCAATCTGTGTTGTAATGAGTCCTCCAGTAAAGAAGTCCAAGTAAATCTCACACTGGTAAAAGTTTGAGAACCACTGGTGTAGGGCCATGAAGGCTACAGGCACTTCTTACCTTTGAATGGAAAGTGTGAAACAATGGCAAGACTAGTAGCTTTTTCTCATAAATAATTTTTTTTCTAACATAAATAAGTTGGTATGTAAGTTTGAAACTTGAGCATATTGTTTTTCAAAATGCCGTCCCCCTCCATCCCCCAGCTTCCTCTACCCTGCCCCCTAATCCCGCCCTCACTACGTGCTCATGGCAATGGTGTCTGAGTTATTTGGCCATTGTTTAGGACAGTAAAAATGCACTGCAATTTGTTTTAACATACTTGCACATAGCTGGTGGTTCTGATCAAAACTAGTACTTTTAAAAAATTTTCACTTGAGATCTCTCCTAGGGGAAAATAAGGAGACAAAAATGAATGCCTATAATTTATAATTTTGTTATATTAATTAGTCTTATCATTAACAAAATAACTATTTTTATAAATAAATTGTGATTTTTAATTTTGTTTAAGTGTATTTTTTTTTTTTTTGAAAGAGAGAGAAGCAGAGAGAGGGGGAGAGAGAGAATCACACTCAGGCTCCACAATCAGCACAGAGCCTGAAACAGGGTTTGATCTCATGATCTGGGATCATGACCTGAGCCAAAATTAAGAGTCGGACATTTAACCAACTGAGCCACCCAGCCGCCCCAATAAACTGTGATTTTTTTAAATACAGGAAATTACTCTAGTTGCCGGCTTTAATTAAGAAATAGACTACCATTTAAATGACTATATTGTGTCTATCCAAAATTGCAAATAATTTCTGAGAGGAATGAAGATAATCCTCACAAACACCTCCTCATGCCACTCCAAAATGTCTCACACCTGCCCACTCATGTGTGTGACCTGCCCAGCCACTGCAGGCATCTGAGCTGTGACCTTTGTCCTGCAGTCTCAAGCTTGGCCACGTCGTTCAGCCCCAGCGTCCCCCATCTGTTGATTTGGAAGGCTCACAAACCTGTAACTACAGTGATTTCACTCCCAGGTTCCAGCCAGTATTCCAGCTACTTCTATATCTTTCCAGCACCTTAGAGACCTGACAAGAGATCACACATGCAAACCAGAACCCGTCAACATGTACCCTAACCTGATTCTCTCTGACATTCCTTTTCTGATAATGAATGTCCCCCTCTCTGCCCTCTACCATCTGCCATAATTTGGGGACAGGAGAGCAGATATAGTAGAAATCACACCCGTTTTGGAACTCTATAGATCTGGATTCAAATCCAGGCTCTTCCACCTACTGGCCACATGCCATGAGGCGACTCCTCAGATGTTCAGCGTCTTCAGGTGCACACTGGAAGATGGCAAACGGGAGGAAGCAAAGATGAAAAGTATATAAAAACAGGATGGTGTACCGCATTGTCCGAACCAGAACACATGGAGAATGAAAGGAGCCATTGTTAATAATTATCTCATGATCAAAGAAAACAATAGAAAAGAAAAAAAAAGAAAAGAAGGCATAAACAGATTGTGGCAAGAAAAGGACATTTGTTTATCCTATATATCTAGTGTTCTGAGTAACAGGTAGTATGTCCTCAATAAATACTAGTTCCCTTTGCCTTTCTTCCTGCCATTCCAATGTTTGCCTTCAGTGTTTTCTGAATCTACCTTTTGTTTTCATTCCTCCTGTCCCCAAAGCTGTCCTCAATCCCTGTCACTTGGAGGATAGTAATGTTCTCTTGGTTGAGCTCCTCGCCTTCCATTTCTCCCCTCTAATATATCCTGTGGGCTCATGTCAGTTAATCTTCCGAAACTACATCTCTTAAACCATTCTCTGCCTCAAGACCCTTTCATGACTTCCCATTGCCCACTTAATAAAGTTCGAACTCTCTAGCTTGGCATTTAAAGTCTTCTTTTTGGGGTTCAATCTGTTTTTCCAGACTTAATTCCAAGCGTTGCCCTTTATCTATAGCAAGTTCTTAACAAACTCCACGATTTCCTTCTTTTCTGTCTCCACTGTTGAAATCCACTTTTCTTTCATGCTGACATGTGACATCTTCCACAAAGCCCTCCCCAATCTGCCCGGGGAGAAGCTCTCCCTTTGCCCCTTGAATCTACTAATGATGTTGCTTGCATATCCTACAGCACAGGATGTTCTCTGTTGTGTATTATAATCAGGTTTATGTTTCACACATCCCGCAAGGAGGACATACACCTGCTTTATGCTTCTGCCTCAGATACTTCGCACATAAGAGGAGCTCAGTAAGTGTTTACTGAATGAATAAATGACTGAATGAAAGCCACTCTTGCCCTGCCAATAACTAAATACTGTTATGGCTTCCTCAATCAGCCATAAGTTCCCAAACATATATGGCAATGATTCTCATCTATTTTGCTTCTTTGCAGAAGTACGAGATTAAACCATCAAGTCAGTGATAGTAAATTTCTAAAACTATACATAACTTTCCCCTGAATCTTCACATTGATGCGATTAGCCTGATTTGCCCCAAAGGACAAGATAATTTAACAATTTTTTTAAAAAAAATTGTTGGTCAAAGAAGCAAATTTGACACATGCCTACAGTGAAAATCAGACATCCAGAAAATACTTACAGTCCGCTGTCTTGACTGCCTCTCTCCAAACTCCAAAATGTGTGCAACAAATTTATCTCACTTTTTCCTTGCTTCTGTCCCTATTTGAGTTGCAATTTGTGTGTATTCTAGGGTAATGTGGCTCTCCTATCTCTTTTGGTATATTTGTGTGTGTCACTGTTTTATAGTCAATGAGACATACAGATTCTTTTAAGAGAGCATCTGTGGTTAAAGTGCTCAGAATGTTTTTAAGAGAAAGCTCCTTGTTTGCAAAGAGATCATTTGGAATGGTGGTAACAGAGGAACTCAGTCATAATTTTCTGACTTCTGTTTTGGTATTTATGCACTAGTTTGACTTACAAATGTGCTCTGGGACAGTGAAAAAAGTCACACCTGTGCAATCTTGCCTTAAAATGACAGTTCTCAAGCTCGTTCTCTGTAACTTTTTAATTCAGGAGATCATTTCCTTTACATTAAATAATTGCTCAAATAATTCTGCCAACTGCTGTGAATATTTTTACCTAAGACTTTTATCTCAGTGTGAGTTTTCAAAAATGAAAATATACACCGTTAACTTTCATTGAATTTGAAACACTTAGGCCTCAGAATTTGCATATGAAAATTATGTAGAAACTACTTAACTTAGGTGACCATTAAAAAATTAATGGAATTACAGAAGGGCAGTTATTTCACAAGTTCTCAAGGAACTTGGGATGTCAGGACAAGCCACCAAGCATCCTATTTCCATAAATAACCTAGCCTAAAGAAAGATAATTAACTGTCTGAATTTCTGTCACTGAGTTACAACTCTTGAGCAAAGACTTCTCAGCAGTAGGGAGGTTGTCCCAGAAGGCAAGAATCTTACCTATAGCCAGTTGGTCAGCCTGTCAATAAATGCTTACTCACTGCCTGCTGTATACTAGGCACTGAGCTAAGTGGGGCTGGGTACAGTGATGACCGCTGCAGGTGCTGTGTGTGTGGGAGGCACATTACTCCATGTCTAGTGCATTGGTGGGGGGGGTGGGGGGGGTGGGGGGGGAGCAAATGTCGTGGATGCCGGACTGAGAGAGTATATGGAGAGGCAGAAGCATCACACAGCCATAGGCCACCAGGAAGGAGGGAACAGCTGAGGAGCAGCAAAGAGAAGCTAAGCAGCCTCTGTGGGGACCTGAACCTCCTTTACTTACATGGACTCAGGGGACTGAGGGAAGCTTAAAACCAATAAAGAAGTGATTGTCACCAAAGTGATGGGTGTGGTCTGGAGAATAGGGAAACCAAGGTAACCTTCCTCTGCCTCTTCATGTAGGTGTGGAGCTAGCTAGCTTTTGAAAAATGTGTTCTTTCCACTTTCAAGATGTCAATTGTAAAACGCCAACTCACTTTCAATTTCAGGGTTCAATCCTTATTCCTGGGAAAAGGCAAAAGTTACTTTTGTGGCCACATGAGACATTGCTTTGATGTGTGCCTGGCCAAGATGTGCTTGGCAGTGTTGGGTCTCACCAGCACCATGGTAGAAACCCAGATTGGGGGCCAATAGGAGGAACTGTGATGTTCCCAGCCAGAAGAAGCAGAGTATGGCCCTCGGTGGGTCCTGTGCCTCCAGCGGAGGGAAGGCTTGGCTCCAGGAGTGCCTTTGGACCTGGTGATAAGGCGCTATGAAGAGAGCAGCTCTGTTTCCTGCAATTTGAACAAAGCACATAAAACTTTTTGTGCTTACATTTGAAGACCTTTGCCTGCAAAAAGGAATTAGTCTGAAGAGACTCACGTTATAACTGTGGTGCTGACATCAGCTCATTGTGTAACTGAGTTCCCCTAGCTTCGCCTCCTGGCTTCTCCTTCTGTGAAAGCAGTATTCTACAGCTAATATTGCCCAAGTCAGGAGTCCCAGCAAAGCCTTCACACAACCCCGTTGTCAATTCTCTTCCATTGTCTCTGGAGCTCTCTCACAAACCAATAAATGTAGCTTGCTCAGAATTGGGGGGAAAAGAGACATTTTATCACGTAATATTCATTTTCACATTGCAATGTAATGCTTTAAAATCCACCAGAACATATAGATGATCATTAAAACTACAACTCCTGCATTACAGGGAGATCGTAGCATGTTAATGATGATGTCTCTCAAATGAGTTTCGCCAGCGTGACATTGCCAACTTACCATTCTTATTTCAGCAGATAACACTGTCTCCACAAACCACCCTCCACAAAAAAATGATCAGGCCAATGCCATTTAATTGTTTTTTTCTTGATTCTCTTATAATAATTTTATGATTCGGGCGCTTCTGGTATTTGGACTTTCAGAAACATGATCTTTGACCACAGCCAAGAAAGTATTTTGCTGGTTTATATGGCACTGTTTCATGTGCAATCTGCTTCATTCAGAGGTAGGAGATGACATTACATCAGACTCCACATGATACTTCATGATCTTAGTGTCTCTTTTACTTAAAGGTAATTAAAAATGTGGTTCCAAGTTCACATGAACTTCTCTTGACTTACTATTGACTGGAGTTGCCATCTCATCACCTTCCTTCCTTTCTTTCAGATTAGGAGCTTGGCTTCTAGAAGTCTAAAATGTCAACCTCATTATGTCACTTCCAAGTTTAAAATCCTTTAATGGATTCCTAATGTCCATCGCAGTTTCCCAGTGGGTAGTATTGATATTCCTAGTGGGGGACAAAATGATTTTATGAGCATACTGGCGAATGTTCTTACTACTTATATATTTATTTTACTATGTATTAAGAAAAATATGTATGTTGAAAGATAGACTGAATCATATTAAAATATTAAGAATTTCTCTGAGCAAACGTCAACTTGAACTGGGCAACGCCAAACCAGAAGTGGTTAGGAGCGTTCTACAAACAGGAACTAAGGGCAGTACTTTAGCAGAGAAGACACAGAAGCAAATCAAGGAGATTATTTGATTGGCTATAGCTCAAGGAGTTGCTTTATTTGGGAAAGTCTCTTTACTTGTCTATGATTGCTTGTCTTCAGGTTTCAATTTCTTAATCTTGAGGCATTTATAGACTTGAGTTTTGGTTTGCTTCTATAAGCTGATAAGGCATTAGAACCGACTCAATGTAATGGCCTCCTTGTTTAGTTAATTTAATGTATATTAAAGTAAAGCTATAATATACAACATATTCCATCTTAATTATTATATGTTAGGAATATATTACACATTAATAAGAATAGTATACTATCATGTTATTGTGTTTTAGTAATAGTATATATATATATATATATCAAACCATTGATGTTACTACTTTGGATGAAAAGTAAAGTAAGTGAGTCAATATGGAATCCATTTTAAAAATACTGAGGAAATAATAGTCCGGGTTGCTCTTGGATGTGGCAAAGCTCATAAAGATTGTAGGGACTGGCTAAAATTTGAAGAATGTTGGCCGACTGGACACAGTTTGACTCCAACACATCTCTGGCTTTGTGTCTTAGCATCCTTTATTTCAGCCACTCAGAACTATTTGTTGCTTCTTGAATATGGAGTTAACTGTCAGACCTCCCATTATTGAGTTTTAATGTTGCATGACTTTGGGAAAGTCACTTCAACTCTTTGGGCCTTAGTTTCCTCATCTGAAAAAGGAATATAAATAAGTGGCCTGCCCCTGATAAAGGTTTTTGAAAAAGGAACTGGAAATGCTAGTACTTTGTAAACTGCGATAAGTTGTACAAATAGAAGGGATTATATTATCTTTATTTCTCTCCCAGTGCATTGCAAGTGCTCATTAAATATGTGTTAGGGGATAAATGAGTGAATCCCACTGATGTTCAAGTTTGAAGTGACCTTTATTTGATTAATCAAGCATTCATAGGATGGCAGTGCTTCCTGCGGAAATAATGGAGAAAGCATTTTCACCTTCAAGGAGTCAATCTAAGGAGACTAATACCTAAAAAGGTGACTACAATATAGGTGTTATGTGAATGTTTTTATAATGGAGGTATGAGGAGCATGAATTCAACTAGGCAAGCTTCTCCAGGAGATATGATGCTGCGCTGAGTCTTATAGGATGGGGAGTAGCTATCTGGGTAGATTAAGTGAGGAAGGACCTCTTGCGGAGGGAGCTTGGGCATAACCGTGGACCAGTGCTGCCTGATGGAAACATCACGTAAACCACAAATGTGAACCATATTAAACAAAAGTTCAAAGCAGCAGGTGAAATCTACTGTAATAGTATACTTTATTTAATTCAACAAATCCTGTTATCATTTAAAAGGTAACCAGTATTTATGGGGCACCTGGGTGCCTCAGTCGATTAAGCATCCAACTGTTGATTTTGGCTCAGATCATGGACTCACAGTTCATGAGTTCAAGCCCTGCATTGGACTCTGAGCTGAGCAGAGCCTGGTTGGGATTTTCTCTCTTCCCCTCTCTCTGCCCCTACCCTCCCCCCTCTCAAAATCAATAAATAAACTTAAAAAAATTCACTCATAATTTTAAAAAATAATAAAAGTTAACCAATATTTTTAAATTATTAGTGAGATATTTGTGCTAAGTCTTTGAAATTCGGTGTTTATTTACACCCGTAGCATGGGTTAATTTGAACTAATCGTATTCTAAACAATCAGTAGCCATCTGTGTCTGGTGGCTAGTGTATTTGACAGCACAGGCACAAATGACAGAGGAAAAGTCCGGAACACTAAATAAACTGAGTTCTTTGATATGCCTGTAGCATAGGCTGTATGTGAATGACTGGTAGGAGATTAAAGAGATGTAGTCAGATACTAGACCACGAAGGCCTTAGATGCCAAGTTAGGGGAGTCTCAGTTTAATCATGAAGGCATTCAGGAGCCTTTGACGCCTTTGAGAGATTTTATGTAGATCACATTTGAGGTCTTGAAAGATTATGCTGACAACTGTATGAAGGATTGATTGGGGAGTCTCAGTGCAAAGAACATTGGCGATGTTTCTCAATCTGTTGTGGTTCTCTGCGATTAATGAAACTTTCATATAAACTCAATTAGTGAACAGCTGTTGTCAATTTTTAGCGTTTTATCAGTTTGTATCATTCAGGGAGCCTTTATGAAAATTTTAAAGGTACGGTGGGAGAGGAACAAAGAATATCAGTTTGCAACGGAGAAAATGTTGGGTGTGGACACCATTCGGCTTAGGCTGAGCAGCTCCTGGTGAGGAACTCTTTGGTCAAATAGACCTTGTCCTCCACCAACCCACTTTGTACAGGCATCATTCCATTGTTAAATGCATGTGTACAGGCCACCTGTTCTTCATGGCAAGGTGCACGCATACCCTGAAATTCTAGATGATGTGGATGTAGCTTTCCTTTGAGGTAAAAAGTGCTTTTCCTAGGCATCTTGTCTAAAAAGACAAAAGTCTTAAGTCAGTTACTTATTTTATCACTATAACCTGCTTATAATTGAGTGCTTTGCTTTGCTTTTCCCTTTGTGGCAGGAAACAAGCCACCTAGATTCATTTTTTTCTCAAGATTGCCATTTTATGGGGTCCTTTCTTCTTCTTCCCATCTGCTCTTCCGCCATTTTTCTCCACAGCTCCCTTTTGGTTCCATTGGTTTCTACTCAAAACGACAGCATATCGATAAATTTTTATGTATTAGGATAGAGCAAATGAATATAGAAATGTAAAATGGTGTTCTTTCAAAGTAATATGCTGTTCATGCTACCTCTTTCTTATGCTCTGGGAGCTCCCATCCTATGCTAATCCCCCTGTTAGTAACTTCAGTGTATATGGAGAGGCCGATGAGATTGGAGGCCATGAGCAGAGGGAGGTGTTGATTGATGGAGTCTCACATCTGGCCCGACTCCAGGCACCATCCCACCCACTTGTCCCCGAAGCCCAACAAGTGGTTGAAGCATGAAGTGATTTGATGATGATCATCCCCTCAGGGCATGGACGTTAGGGGTGGCTCTGCCTGGCACTGCAGCCATTTCTTAAATCTTACGTTTGAAACTAAATTTTAAAATCTACAGTTTCTTTTTTTTATTTTTTTAATGTTTATTTATTTTTGAGAGGGAAAGAGCGTGAGCGGCAGAGGGACAGAGAGAGAGGGAGACACAGAATTTGAAGCAGGTCCAAGCTCCAAGCTGTCAGCACAGAGCCTGATGTGGGGCTCGAACCCACGAACTGTGAGACCATGACCTGAGCTGAAGTTGGATGCTCAACCGACTGAGCCACCTAAGCACCCCTAAAATCTACAGTTTCTTACATTTTAAAACCATGTACTCAGCTTACATGACATTGGTTAATTCGTTTTGCTCTGATTATACTTTAGGAAATTCAGGAATGAGTGGTGGTTTGATGAGATAATAAAGACGAAGGGGAAATGAACCTTGTTCATGTAGTTGAGGAACCACCAAGATGTGAATAACTGCTGCTTTTTCTCTACCATGTCCATAGTTTACCAACTTAGTAAAATCATTAGGAAAGGCTATTTTTTTTACTTAAAAAAAGTATATCTGTTGTTTATTTATTTGTTTGTTTATTATTTTTCTTCAAATTTTTATTTAAATTCTAGTTTTAAAAAAGTATCTGCATTTTGAGTGAGGTACTTCTGGGAGGCTAAATCCAGTGCCTGTCTGGCATCTGTCCATGGTACTTGAGCGCCAGTGAGGATGTTCTGAAAACTACCAAATCCCCCCCCAAAAAAACACACCTCTGCCCAGCCTTGTGGGAGTGGGGCCAGCGAGTGGGGAGGGAGTGTGGACCACACCACTGACAGGAGAGGAAGACCTGGACTTTAACAGTTTTTCCCACTGTGCAATTAAAACACCAGGCAATTTGCCTTTTCAAAGGTAAAAGATTTCCTTTCATGATCTCTACACACAATGTGCTCACTCATAAAAAAAGAAAAAGTAATTATGCTCTGGAAAACTGCATGAGGTCAATTCCTGTTTCTTTTGTCAATTTTCCTCTTCCAAAAGTCGATTAAAGTGATTAATAGTAAGAAGATGAGTTATCCCCATGGCAGTTTCCCAAAGAAAAGAGAAAATCCTTGCCATTGCCCCACCTGGTTGGGACCATCACATGCCTTTCAGGAGTTTTGTCTCAAAAGAGAAGAAGATTTTGATGGAGCACTGAGTAGGCTTTGTCTTTACATGGAAAAAAAAAAATTTCTGGGGAAATAAAGTAGGAAGAAAAAAAATCTATCCAGCCTGTGTCACTTTGCTGAGTCCTCCTTTTCCTTAACCTAGATTTCCAAATGTTCTTTGGGCAAGGGGGTGAGTGAGGATTCCACAGACAGGCCCTGATTAGGATCCTTTTATCAGGGAAGAAGGGATACAAATTAGATTTAAGAACGTAATCTAACAGCATCGACAACAGGGTGGAACAGAAATACTTAGACTTTCATTTAGAAAGTGGCCTTTCACAATTGGTGGTAAATATTCTATGATGTGTAACATGAGGAAAAAGCAACTCGGAGATGAGGATGAGATGAACTTAAACTAGATTGGCTGAGAATGTGGCAAAGGGATTATTCCATGCTGAGCTCAAATGCACTTCCCTTCCTGGAAAGAAGAAAAACAACTAATAAGTACTCCATAGCCTTGTATGCATGCATTTATTCATCCATCAGTCATTAATTGAGGGCCTACTAAATGTTAGGTAGATGGTGTCAGGGGGTTAAGAATAAATGATCTATACATAAAAGAAGGGAAGCAAAAAATATATAAAACAGGGAGGGAGACAAGCCACAAGAGACTCTTAAATACAGAGAACAAACTGAGGGTTGCTGGAGGAGTTTTGGGGGGCGGGGGGGGATGAGCTAAATGGATGATGGGTATTAAAGAGGGCACTTGGGATGAGCACTGGGTGTTTAATGCGTAAGTGATGAAATCACTAAATTCTATTCCTGAAATCATTATTACACTATATGTTAATTAACTTGGGTATAAATTTTCAAAAATAATAACTAAACAAAAAATAATAATCTATGATGCTGACTCAGGGGACCTCAAATTCTCGTGGCAGAAGTGGGATCGGGAATGGTTACATCCAAAGTGAAAGAGTAGGATATGTGCAAGGTGCCACAGAACCCCAGAAGCCAGGCTTTTCCTCGAGTGGAATGCTATGAGGACTTTATTCCATGGGAGGCTTTTCTTTTTAATAGAATTTAGTATTTTTTTTCATTATTGCATGTGTTACATGTGATGCTTTTGCACGAGATTTTGCAAGTGGCTCTATTTTATAAAATAATGGCAGGGAAAACATGTGGGAAACGTACATCATCGACAGTACTTTTCTGATTTGCAGCTAAACCTGTGTGTGAGAAAAGAAATGTATCAAATCAGCCCCTGGAATGGAGAATGGTGGCCTTTTTCTGCTAAATACCTCGCCCAGGCTCTGCATATTACTCCCTGCCCCCAACACATTTTCATTTTCTTGCAACCAGTAGCCCAAAAGGAAGTGTGACGTTTTCCCTGATGAGGATATTTTGGTTTATTTGATCCTGGGAAGCCTCTGTGGGCTTTAAGGGTTGTGCCAGCTCTCAGGAGTAAAGCGCGTGCGGCTGGTGCCCCTCCTGGTGACCTTCGCGGCCATCTGGGCCGGGGCCTGCTTCTGCCCGCTAGCCCAGCAGGGCAGGGCCTCTGCCGTGAGTTTGCAGATGCTTTGCTCGGACCCCGCTTCTGTGACTCAAGCCATCTGTTGGTAATTTGTCGTTATTCTGGAGTAAGGGTTTTTCAAAGGCCTCAATCTCTGGAGTCCCTCCGTGAGATGCACTGTCTGACCCCAGTTTTCTGACACCAGCCTCCCATCTGGGCCAGGCCCCAGCACTGAGTCAAGCTGCCATGAATGTAATGATAATGTTCTTTGCACATTAGAGAGCTTCACACCAAGTTCCTGCCCCCTCTTGAGCGAGTTACGCTCTTTGTGGGACTTGTTTGAAGTTCAGCCAAGCTGGCAGCCATGGGGTTCCATTTTTACAAGCTCTAGCAGCAGTAGGCTGTCCTTTGTGTCACCATGCCATCTGCTTAGCTTTTTCCCTCTTCCAACTGTAAGCAAAATGAGCCACCTAAACCAAAAATGTACGCCCCCCATGAAAACACATTTGCATCAAGTCAACCTAAATGATACTGTTTTGTCTGTTCTAAAACACATTCCCTTCTCGTACCTCCTTAAGAAATCTTATTTTCTCCAAAAATGTAGACAATAATAATGAATATATATTAACTTTTTTCTACATACCAGGCACTGTGCTATATGTTTTATGCTCTCATGATTTCATGTTATCCTCACAAAAACCCAATGCAGGAGGCACTGTTCCTATTGTATATAAGGAAATTGAAACTCAGAGGAGTAAAATGACTTACCCATGACCATGCCACTGGTGAAACCAAAGTCTCAAGTCCACTGCCTGATTCCTGAGTGCAAGAGTTTAGCTTTTTGTGTGTCCTTCTCCCGTCTTGATATTAATTGCCCAATGCTTTCAGTTTCAGTGCCTTTGACTAATTAATTCCTCAGGTCTCAAAAATAGCATCACACATCTATTGGTAATTCCCAGTCATTAGTCCACCCCCGAAAAAATATTTATTGAGAACCTATTTTGTGCCATGCACCACGTGGAGACCTGAGTAGCCAGTTAGGAAGAAGTCTCATTTCATGAAGCTTATAGCATTATTTATTTCACAAACTTCTGTAAGCAATAGTGTACTTTCACTGTGCTAGAGACTGGGGCTATAAAGTCAAAAACAGCACCATCCCTTAACTGTGTTATATTCGCGGTTAATCTTTCTAGTATGTCAGGACTCTCAGGAGTCACAGTTCCCGGATTGGGAATCAGAAGAGCTGGAGGCCAGCACCAGTATTCATCGTGTATGTTCTGGCCAAATCTTTGAACTTATCATTCATTTGGTTTCTTCATCTATTGAACATGTGAGGTTACCTCCTGCTCTGGGAAAATCATTTCTACTCTAACTAAACTAAACTTTGGAGAACGTTAGGGTTTAGAACTGTGGGGAAAGAGAAAAGCAGTAAGTCTCAATTCATAAGAAAAGCAGGAAAAACTTCAAGAATTATATTAAGCAGAAAGCTTTTGGCTTCAAATAACAGAAAACAACACCAGTGACTTAAAAAATTAGGAACTTTTTTTCTCACATAAAAAGCAGTCAGAGGATAAGTGTTTCTGATGTTATTTCAGTTGTTCAACAATGGACCTAGTTTCTTTCTAGGTTTCCAATCTGTCACCCTTAGTATGGTGGCCTTTTATCCTCAAAGTTACCGCCTTGTGATTACAAGATGGTTCCCTTTGTTTGCAGAATTATTTTCTTGTAATGATATCCAATGCAAAAAGAAGCCATAAGAGAAAAAGCCTTTCTCCCTACTGTGGCATCTTTGTTGTTTCTGTTGTGTGTTTTTTGCTTTTTGCTTTTCACTCTGGAAAAGGAGCCAGTCTCCAGCTGAATTTTCCTTTTTATCTCACTGGCTAGAACATTGGTAATATGTCAAGCCCTAAACCAATCGTAATCAATCCTTTGGATTTGAAGAGGGGGCTTCTGCTTTTTCTGAAGTCGTGGGATCCCCACTAGCTACAATATCTGGGTTGATTTATAAGGAAGAAAGTGATTTATAAGGGAAAAAAGGGTGTCTGTCATAGAGAGTTGGGCGGAAGCAGACACCATAGCAGTGGTCATTTAGCCCTAGAAAAGCCAGGAACATTTGAAGAAACTGCAACAACTGGGAATACTCAAGAGGTTAATGCTAAGAAGACAGATACTAAAGAAAAGCTTTTCTGTCCAAAAAGATCTTGTTACCGGAGGATATGGTCCATAAAAAACAAAGGTAGGGGACGAAATTGCTACTGAGAGATAGGAACTCCTCATGACCAGCTTGTATTTGGAATGGAGAAGGACCAGCTACAACTTCTCTTCATCTTAAATTTGGACACTGTTGAAGTAATTAACAAGGCAGACTGAGATTCAGTGGAGCAGCCTGAAAGACCCTCAGCCTTCTCAAAGTCTTTATCGAACCGGGTACCAGGATACAAAAAGAACAAAATATAGCCCACTCGCAAGCACAAAAAATTTATATTTTTATACATTTTAAATTTAAATTGTAGAACAATGAATGCTTTGCTAGAGGTATGCACAGAATACAGATGGACCACTGAGAAGGGATTGGCCAATTCTTTGAATGGGACAAATGAGGATTTGGGGAGGTAGACTGGAAATCACATTTAAGCTGTACTCTGAAGGGGGAAAAAAAAGAGGCATTCAGAGTTGAAACATAGGAGAAGGGCAGTCTCGTCCAAGGGAATCTGACAACAGAAGTTAAAGTCCTCTGAATGTTTTTTAGCAGATATTTAATAGTAACACTTTCAGGACCCAAAGAACCAACGACACTTACATCCACTACTTGGAAAACCTGTACTCTTTTTCTTTGTTGAGATACACTGCGGCTGTAGCTTCAGAATGTTGAGGTGGTGGATGTTTGACTGTGTCTGCTTGCTGATGAGTTGAGAAGCCTCCATGGCCGGTACAGTGGGCAAGGAGTCCCAAATGAATGGAGGAGATATCATGTGTTCAATTCCCCACCTCTGTCACCACAAGATCTTGTTTCCCTCACATCTTCACACTTCCACGTCCATATTTATGAGCCCATCTTACCCAGTAAACTTCACCTCCTTAACAGTGGGGTGTGTGTCATTACATCTTTGCTTTCCCTGTGCTTTTGCACAAGACTGGACACACTATCAGTGTTCAAAACATGGACGTGGAACAAATGGATGATTGAATAATGAAGTGAGAAGTGACCTTTATGTTGGCCACGTGGGCAATTGGAACTTATCAAGTAGTCTCCTGGCTTCATTCTATTAACCATATCTGGCTCAGGATGTTTTACCTGAGTAGAACTTGTAAAATGTGTCAGTAGATGGGAGAGTAAAAGCAGATCTCCCTATAATTAGATAAGTGTAACACATGGGGGTCTAGATAGAACCAGACTACCACCTAAGCCCACTTAAAATGGGCGAAGAGATGAAATGAGCAAGGAGCAAACATTTATTCAAACTGGTCATGAAAAGAATCATGATATAGGGGGTTAAATTATAGACTCCGGCCCGCCCTCATGGATTTGAATCCCAGCTTCATTGCTTCCTGGTTGTATGACTTTGGGCAAATCACTTAATCCCTCTAGGCCTCAGTTTTATCATCTACAAAATAGGAATGAAAATAGTAACTACCTCAGAGGGTCGTTGTGAGGAGTAAATGAATATATGTATGTTGTTTCATATCACCACGTGCCTGGCAAATAGTGGACACTATACAAGTGTTAACTACTTGAACTTCAAAGCAACCCTAGGAAATAAAAACTACTTTAAAGCTTAGAGAAGTTAAATGAGGATCTGGATCTTCTAGATCAAGTAAGTAACAAGTGACAGAATCAGATTCAAAATTCAGATCTGACACTTGAACCCCTGTTGTAAGAAATTTGAATGACCACAGATTACTCTGTTAGTGGCAATCTGTTGACCTTAACAAGGCTGTCTAGTAGCTGAGGCTTCCATAGGGATTTTTTTCTTTAATGAACCTGATATTTCTACATAAAACACATAAACCACAGACACCTCTTTCTGCCTGGGATCATGAAATTATGGAATCACAAATTTGAGCCATCGGTCAATCATGGCTCCTCACCTCTGGACCAACAGCTGGTAGAAATTTCCTAACATTTAAAACTATCTGGGGTGAAGGAGCATTTTTTTAGATTTCCAATCTACTATAAAACTGAATTTTTATAAAATACAATAAAAAAATCGATTACTAGAAAGAGGAAACAGAAAACAAACAACATTGAAACTCCAAATCTTGTATTACGTTCAATGAGCAAATTGCTGCAGAAGTTTCTACGTGGTTATTTTCAGTTCCTGTACTTATCTTTCCATGGATCTATACCAACCGCCAGTCACTGGTCCACAGACCACACTCTGGGTATCTGATCGAAAGGACTTTCATGAAGAGTTAGTCACTCCTGAGGCAGAAATTTTACACATTCTTATTTGCTCTTTGCTTATAAGGAAATTACTCCTACTCCTATAGATTTTCCTATTCAAACATTGACCTGATGTTTGCAAGGTGCCCTGAAGAATTTCAGTCCATCGTCAGAGGGCATTAGAAGAATGCTCTAAAGAAAATTAAAAGCAAACAAAAAATCACAGCTTTGGCAGTTGATCTTTTGCTGGACACAAGATAGA
This sequence comes from Panthera uncia, assembly GCF_023721935.1. Classification (NCBI taxonomy): domain Eukaryota; kingdom Metazoa; phylum Chordata; class Mammalia; order Carnivora; family Felidae; genus Panthera; species Panthera uncia. Next base: position 97,483,321 of record NW_026057580.1, read on the forward strand.
TATTAAAGTCACTTTTAACAAAGGGTTGAGGGAGCTCTTGAAAGACAGAACACACTTCAGAAACACTATTTTAGCACAGAACTAGTCCAAATCCCTAAGGGGAATCCCTGGACCTCATGAATGAGATGGATCCATTTTTGAGTCATGTGGAGGTTTTTACCCCTTAGCCTATATTCCTGACTCACACCAAACTTTCTTGACTTTTCCCTCAAATCCAAACTCAGATTTGGACTGCCACCATCTTCCCACATCTGGGATGAGACATTGAAGGACAGGATGAAAGAAGCCAGGCAAAGAGAGTTTATTCCCATGCAACCTTGCTGTTACATTTCCTATCAAAGCTCCACTTGATATTTCGTTTCCTTTTATTTTTATTTAGCAAATATTTCCACTGTGCTTATTGTGTATTGGGTACTATTTGAACTCGCTTAATCCTCATGATGACCCTATGAGAGAGGTTCTATTATTCTCCTCATTTTTAGATGAAGAAACTAAGGTACAGAGCATCCTAAGCAATATCCCAAGGTCACGTAGCTGGGTTTTTATCTGTGTCAATATATCTCCTCCTCTGGGGTTAAAAGGAAAGGTAAAGGGAAGGGCTTAGAATGAGCAGGAGTAATAGAAGCCTGAGGAGAACCGAGAAATTCTCAAGATTCCCGGCATGAGAAAACATCCAATCTCAGAAATAACAAAAGGGGACTTGAGTCACAGTAAGGGAAGACAGATTTAAGTGAGTGGTAGGATTGGTACGTAATATGAGAAAAGAGAACCAAAATCACATATACATCATAACAAACACATCAAAGGACATAATAAATATATCTGTAACAACAATAATAAAATTCCGGTACTTTTTTGAATGTCTACTATATAGCAGCTTATATGTGTACCTTTGTTTAATCCTTCACAACCCAAAGAGAAAGACAGTATTATCCCCATTTTTCAGATGAAAAAGTTAAAGATACAAAGGGGTATAATAACTTGCTCAGAGTCCTATAGCTACTAATTGGCAGAGCCAAAATTTCTATCAAGTTCCATCTTGACTCCAAATCACAGGCCATTCTTACTCACCATACAATCAGCTAGTGACCCTGTGCCATTGAGGAACGGGTTAAGAACATCTTAAATCTGTTTGTCAAGTCAATATGTGCCCAAGAAGTGTCAGAATTGTGGCACCTACAGATAAAACTAAACTAGTTATTTGTTGCTTTCAATTGGGAAAACCCAAGAAAGATAAAACTAGCTACCCATTAACTAGATACAGAACACTTCCATTTCATGTAAGTGGTAATGTCATATGCACCTTGCAGGAAGAATATGTGACACAATGGCTGAGAATATGACCTCACTGAAACCCCTGGGGTATCTGTCTCTCTTACACCAGGTTGCATGTGGTCTGTGGAAGATGAAATGTTACTGAGCCTGACTCCTATCTGATGCCCTGGATGGATGACCCACTAGGGTTATTGGGTTCTGCCAACATTATTTCCATCCTAGATCTACATAAAGTTTGTTGCCAGATAGAGTTGGTTCCTGAGACCAGACCAGAGGGTGTTTTTATTACTCCACGGGGCTTGTATCAATTCATGCCCGCCCTTTTACAATAAGCTTTGGTCCAGCTTTTTTTTTTCAGCTCTTGGTAACAATCAGTTGATTGTGTGGGAATGTTTGCAGTTGCATATGTAGATGTTAAGCCTTAATGAGTGCAGAATTGGAATTCTATCTAGGATATTCACAGTTTATTTAAAGCATTTCAAGAAGATAATAAAAGCCAAATAAGTCGAGGATGGGTCATAAAGAGCGATACTCTTGGAACGGAAGTGAAATTGTGAAAATAGCATTGGTCGGAGTTTAAAAAAAGGAAAAGGAAGCCCCATACATTCTTAGAATTGGCAAGTTACTTCCCCATAATTACATACTTGCTTGGAACCCTAGTCTTATCTCTCTTTGAATGACCTCCCAGTTAAAAATAACCAGATAAAGTATCTTAGATTCCAAAATGCCAGGAATCTTTTGACCAGGTGAAGTCTCATCTTTCCAGATACCTGATGTTTAGTTACCTGAGATGAACATGTACATTTTATTTGGTAAGACAGTGGTAACATGGGTGTTGTTAAAGTATTGCTGTAAGAGAGGCACCTGGGTGGCTCAGTCAGTTAAGCATCCAACTTTGGCTCAGGTCATGATCTCATGGTTCATGAGTTCGAGCCCGGCATAGGGCTCTGTGCTGACTGCTCAGAGCCTAGTATCTGCTTCTCTCTCTCTCTGCCCCTCCCCCACTCATGCTCGCGCGCGCTCTCTCTCTCTCTCTCTCTCAAAAATAAATAAACATTAAAACAATTTTTTTAAAGTATTGCTGTAAGATAGTGGAGGAAGGAAACTTTCTGTAACTTGCTTAAGAGGAGAAATTATTCTAAATTGCCAGCTGGCTATGGTTCAGAAGTGTTGCCCTGGACCACTGCCTTACTGTTTCTGAGGGTGCAGTAAGAAAAGAAATCACCTGTAGTGTGGAGAGAAAGCAGGATTAAATAGATGGAGATTTCATGGAGAGAGTTGAGGTTAAAGAGGGATAAAACAGCAACAAGCACTTATAATGTGTGCTTGCCTCTGTGACTAGATGTCCATTCAGTTTGGACCAGAAAGTATACTCCATGCACACAACAGGCATTATCAAGCTTCCATCGCTGTTGGAATATGCACATGTGACAGTCGTGTCTTAGCTCTCCCGTTCTGCTCTCAACACAGACATAGCTAATCAATCACAGCACTCCTTTCTGCCGTACCAGGATTTGGCACCAAAATCCTTCTCACCCGAGTGCTCCAGAGATCCTCTCAAACTGTGACAATTGGCACATAAATTAAAACCTGTTTGTCTTCTCTGGCCACCACTGATAATGCAAAGATGAATAAAACAGCACCTGACCTCAAACAGTTCTCAGACTGTTGCGGGAAGCAGACCTAGCAACGGTGGCTTACAATATTGCACAATGAAATAGCAGAATTATACATTCAGTGGTGTGGGAACACAGAAGGAAGAGTAGCTGTCTATTCTTGAAGGAGTACTTCCTGGAGGAAATGAATATGAATGAGATTAGGAGGAGGAGAGAGTTCACTCCTCAGTCAATGTGGGATAGGCACGGGAGCTCTAAATAGCATGCCTGTGAAGGTGCTTTCTCAGCCTAGGCTCTGAGTCGGGAAATGGCAAGGATGAAAGGAGTGGAGGTGGGAGGCAGGACTCAGGTCAAGAGCTGCCCCTCCTTCATTGCCAGATAAGATCTTAAGGACTTTTTTTTTTTTTTTTGGTAGAAAAATTCCCAGTCTGAGGCATATAAGACCCCTTGGGAGCCATGATATTATTACAATGACTTCATGAATTCAGCACACACTGAGTAGCCCTTGATAACACGGTAAATGTCTCACATGTGTGTGTACTTCTATAATGTCACTGCTAAGAACTCACCACGCACTTGGAGCAGAAGGTTAAGCAAAAAGAAGGCTTTCCCCCTCAACAGTTTAACCTGAAGTGCCACAAACAAAACACTATGGGCTTAAAGGTACCAGATGGAGAATTTATTTAATTGTGAAAATTCCCATGCAAGCTGGGAAAAGGTGGGGAGTTTGGATGAGTTCTGGCATCTGAACATCTACTCAGGGGGCTTTTATAATTCATTGCGTATGTTACATAACCAGGTTACTTCTTTTTTTGAAAACTGTATAAATTTAGTTTGGGTTCACAAGCTCATGGCATGTGTTACCACCATAGCCTTTTCCTGACAACCCAGGGTATTTGAACTTAGGTTCCTTCTCTGAGAGGTCATGATATTTAAATAAATACTCAACAAAGGAAATATGCTCAGCCATTGATCTGACCAATAGTTCAACCTTGGAAGAAGGTCTGGAACACTGTTATCACTAAAGTAGCATCATTAAGGATCAGCGACCATTCTCACTTTTAGTTGGGGGTAGCATCGCTCAAAGCCCAGGGAATAAGCAACACTTCTGGATTTATTCTTCAAAACATTGAATATTAGCCAGTCCTCACCTCATTACCCAAGTTAATATTACAACAATCTCTTATATTTGTACAGGACAGTTGGCAAAACACTTTCTCTCAAGTACATTATCTCATTTGGTGCTCTTAATAACCATTCAGTGTAGATGGAAAGGTACTGTTAAACCTATTTTAGTGGTAAGTATTGCCATTATCCTGAATCTGGATTTATTTTTTTAACACATACCCGAAAACAACAACAACAACAACAAAAACACACGACCAAATACCTATACAAACAGAACGAAACAGAAAATTGAATCATTATCTGCAGTGAGAATTTGGGGACAATCAAGCGTTTTAGCCCTTTCCCATCCCATGCCAGTTAAGTCATAGAGAGATTACACAGGGTTTATGAGAAGCCTGTAATACTTTGCAAGGTGAGTTGACACCCCAGCGATGAATCGAGCGAACCTAATAACAAACCAGGTCCCATGGCAACCAGGCGGCATGCAATTTGAGGAATTATCCCAATTTGAAACATTGCTATTAATAGCACATGTTCATAAGTACAAAATGTACCAAAAAGCATGAAGAGTGAAGTCAAATTTGTAAGAAACTGAAGAAAGGGGAAGGAGGTTGAAATGAATAAGGCCAGGGAGGAGAAAGGAAAGAGGTGCTAGTTGCCAGGGAGAGGTGAATTAGTGGACGCGTCATTAGACCAGTCCACCAAAAGAGAGAAATTGCAGGAATTGTTGTCAGTTCTTTTTCTAGACAACATTTTGATAGATGCAGCAGCAAAGTGTACCAAAATGACATCTATTTGTACAAAAGTAGTAAAAAATAAACCCAAAAAACAACAACAACAAAAACACAGCTTCTATAGAAGATTTTAGGTGTGTAGAGTTTCATGATGATTTGATTTTTACCAAGGGCTCTGCACTAAATTTACTGCTTCTTTCATTTTATTGATACTATAATGGAATTTGATACACTCTAATTCAGAAACTAAAATGTTTATTCATTTCATATGCCAGTACAAAACCCAATCAAGAATAAATATTGCCCCTCCCAAAGCTACACTCATACAGAATGATAATTGCTTTGAAAAGGAATAAACCAGTTTGAAATGAGGGTGCTATTCTTTGCTATCAGCCAGTGAAGCAGTTTTTGAAATGGGGCTCTTTATCCAGATTTTTCTTATAGAATTGTTTGGGTGTTTCTATCCTGCAAGGAAAAACACTGCGGACTTGGTAACTGTCGTTCCCATCTATTGATCAGTTTGCACGAGTGCTTGAAAACATCATCTGTAATCTTTATAAGGGTGTAGCAATGAATAGTTTCAACAGAGATATTTTATGGGGCAGTCTAGCTTAACAGCTAGAAGCATAGGCTTTGAAGAAATATGGGTCTGTGTTCAGGTCACAAAGAACACAGTTTAGGTCCTGGCTTCTGTTTACTAACTGAGATGATGTAGGTAAGTTATTGAACCCCTGTAAGCTTCTTCTCATTTATTCTTAGAATTTATTGGGAATTCACATGATCCATTTGAGCCATTCAGCATAGAAATGGTCATGTAGTCAGTGTTCATTTAAAAAATCATTTGTAGGGGCGCCTGTGTGCCTCAGTCAGTTAAGCATCCAACTCTCATTCGGCTCAGGTCATGATCTTACAGTCGTGGAATCGAAGCCCACACTGGGTGTGAAGCCTGCTTAAGAGTCTCTCTCTCCCTCTCTCTTTCTCTGCCCCTCCCCCACTCTCTCTTTCTCTCTCTCTCAAAATAAATAAACATTTTAAAATAAATAAAAATAAAAAATTATTTGGGGTGCCTGGGTGGCTCAGTCAGCTAAACACCTGACTCTTGGTTTCACCTCAGGTCATGATCTTGTGGTTTGTGGGTTCGAGCCCTACATTGGGCTCCACGCTGGCAGTGTGGAGCCTCCTTGGGATTCTCTCTCTCCCTCTCTGTCTGTCCCTCCCTCGTTCACTCGCTCCATCTCTCTCTCTCTCTCTCTCTCTCGAAAATAAATAAATAAACTTAAACCAAATAAAAATAAAAAACGATTTGTACATGTTTGTGTGTGACATTCATGAAGCAGTAGCCAACATTTACTGTGCAACTTATACACCATGCACTGTTCTACATGTTTTACACGTCAAAGTTCGTAATCCTCCCAACAACTACATGAGAGAATGGCAGAGTTTCGGCCACAGTGAGAGTTAACCCCACTGTTAGAGGGAATAGTATTCACACAAGACCATCCTCACTCCTGACACCGCTTATAAGTTTGGGGGCTCTCAAAACCCTCCTCTGGTTCAAAAACATGCTGAAAGTGTTCGCAAAACTCACTTAATATTGTCATATCCGTGGTTGTGGGTTTTTTTTTTTTTTTTAACAAGAAAAGAATACAGATTAAAGTAAATCAAGGGAATAGGCATACGGACCAGCATCCAGATGGATCCAAATGTAGAGTTTCCCGGTGTCCTCTCCCCATGACCGATGGATGGCACCAATTCCTCTCTGTGAGGATGTGTGACATTGCATATGGAGTATGTTTAACCAGATGTTCACCTGAGCCTTTAGTGTCCAGAGTTTTCACTGAGGCTCAATCACATTCTGCTGAGTGTGACCGTTAGTCTCCAGGTTTTGTGGAGGCAAAACTGCTACCATGTGGCCCAAAGCCCCCATCATAAAATCACATTGTTAGACTGTCTGGTGGCCAAAGCTCCTAGGCAAACAAGGACACTCCTGTCAAGCAGAATATTCCAGAAGCATAGAGAACAGCTCCTAATAGCTGAGAGCAAAGGCAAGATCTCTCTTTGAGGAGGTTAATTCTTTTTTTTTTTATATATATATTTTTCATGTTTATTTTTGAGAGGAGAGAGAGAGAGTACACACTCGCACGCAAGCAGGGCAGAGGCAGAGAGAGAGGGAGGACCCACGCTGACAGCAGAGAGCCCCAGGCGGGGCTCAAACTCACAAACTGTGAAGTCATGATCTGAGCTGTAGTTGGACGTTTAACTGACTGAACCACCCAGGCGCCCCATCTTTGAGTAGGTTAATTCTCCACTACTGGTAAGCCCATTTTATAGATGAAATAACTGAAATGCAGAGAGGTTAAGAAACTTGCCTCCGAACTCCTAGCTGGTAAACAAGAGAGCCAGGGTTCAGATCCAGGCTGTCTTCCTCTGGGATCTATAAACATCCTCCTTGCTGTCTACAGATATGTTCATTGACTCTCCTGAAATCAGACTGCTCATCTGTGGTAGGACCTGAATTTGAACTAGGTTGGGTCTGATTCAAGAGTTCTTGGTCTTTCTGTGTTCCTCTGGCATTTCCTTGCAAAACCAGGAGAACCCCACGGACCACTGTCTAAAGAGCCCTTGCTTCTTCCACCCCTGAAATAAGTGAAGTTGATAATAACCCTCACAGAGCTCTCCCTCTCGCACATTTAGCCATCTGAGCATCAGTGTCTCTCAAAAGGAAAATGTTCCTTTGTGATCTCCTGTAAGTGACTATTAAGAGTCAATGGAGTTTTTATGAGCCTTGAAAATAGTATTATCTATGAAGCTGGTAGTTCTGTATTATTTCTTCATGGAAAAAAAAAAAAGTGCTACCAGGACTTAGCAATATATGCACGTAAGTGTAAAGCCAAGGAAAGGTACTGATGGTCATGTACGTGCCTTAAGTGTCTTTATGAAAGCAGCGTGAGAGCCACATGTTTGCACACAGTACATCACAACAGCATGTGTAAGAGCAATGCGTCCTCACTTATTTTGAAGGCACAGTTTTATGTCTTGGGAGGCTGGCTCCAGTACCCTGAAATTTAAGATGTAACTACAGGCACGGGTTACAGCTTGTTCCTTTATAAACCCTATCTTTGTTGCTTGTCAGGCCTGGACGGCTGTGAGGGGGAAAGTGGCAGGAGACCCGCACCACCCCCCCCCCACCCTCCACCTCATGAAGAACTTTTCTGAGTAACCACTGCAAACAGAGAAGGATCATTGATGAAAACCAAAGGGGTGGGTGGTATCTCCCACCCACAGATCAGCCATGCTGGTTTCCAGGGCCAGCTCATCACCCAGCCAGGAGTCAAGCTGTGTGAGTTTGATCAACTGAACTTGAATCAAGGCAAACAATAGTCATATCTTTCCTCCACTTCCTACAGTCCCCTTCCTCGTTATTCAGAATATCCCAAATAAGGCAAAAGGAACTATATATATTTTATATATATATAAATATATATATTTTAAGTTCCACAGAGATTCTGAGGCACAGCAAATGTCAAGAACATAATTGATCTGAAATTATGCCACCACAGAAAAACTTAAATTTGTGGGGCTCCCAGGTGGCTCAGTCAGTTACATGGCCAACTCTTGATCTCGGCTCAGATCATGATCTCACAGTCGTGAGTTCCAGCACCACATCAGGCTCTGTGCTGCCTGGGATTCTCTGTCTCTGTCTCTGTCTCTCTCAAAATAAATAAACATTTAAAAAAATAAAATAAAATAATAAACAATAAAACTTGTGCTAGGTTATTAAAAAAGAAAGAAAGAAAAACTTAAATTTATGAAATGTGTGGAAAGGACAACCTATCATCTCTATTCATTTTCAGCATCTAGGCCAAGCTCGTTCCCTTGAAGGGAAACGAAATGACCAATCCCCACTTTTTTATTTTTGGTTTGTAAGAGGGGCTGTTAGCGTTAATTGCAAGTTAAGCACATAATTACATGGTATGCATATTTTTAAAATTAGGGCTCATTTACCACAACATAACTTAATTATCATTTATCTAAAAGTACATTGCAGGTTTTGAAGTGTCTTTGTACTGTGTGTTAACGGCCACAACTGAGGGACATCATAAAGCCACTTCCAGGGATGGAGATGTCCTTGGACCGGTGTTTCCTCTGTGGGGACAAATGGTAGGTTTGAAGCTCTTTCCTACATCACGCTGACAGAATCATCAGTTACTAAGTACTTATTGACACCAGTGGGATGTGTAGGCTGGGTTTCAAGTTCTTCTCCATCGTGAGAAGAAACAAGGGATGGGTTACTAAAGCTCACGTGGATGTTGTAGGAGGACACGTGGTGTCCTACCCTTCCAAGTAAGGGAAGACAGAAAACCAGCTGCAGCCTCACAGGCAGGCGTCACAGAGAAGGCAACAGGGGGCATTGTTACAGCCAGGACTGGGCAGAAGCTCCTTTCCTCTGACACTAGGTCTGGAAACCCGACAGCAGCTCTGATAGCCTCCCAAGTTCAATACTCAGCTCTTCTGTGTCTGCTTCTCTACCAGGTTGCACTTCCTTTTCTGTTTTTTTAATATATGTTTTAAGTTTATTTATTCTGAGAGAGAAAGGGCGAGAGAGAGGGAGAGGAAGAGAGAGAATCCCAAGCAGGCTCTGTGCTGATGGCACAGAGCCCAACGTAGGGCTCCATCTCACGATCATGAGATCATGACCTGAACCAAAATCAAGAGTTGGGATGCTTAACTGACTGAGACACCCAAGTACCCAGGACCTTCTCTCCTACTACCAGCTCATGGTTTCTGCTGCTGTGACAGGCTACCTTTCCACTTCAGAGCTTCTGTTTACCCAGACTTTCTAGTATGTAATGGCCTCTGCTTCCTGCCTTCTTGTTGTGTCTTTTGCTTCAGCCCACCCTACTGTTTGCTGATGCTGTCTGTGTGTCTGCCATTTAAAAACTCCAAGAAAAAGACTGGGGTCAGCAGTCATGATCCCTTGTTATGCAGCTCCATTGGGCATGTATTGCAAGGAGGATCACCATAAGGGCCATAGCCTGCCTACAGAAAGCTGTCTTTGGATCAAGCACTGGTGCCTTACCCAACTGGCTTCAACCAGGAAAGTCAAGTCATGGGATATACAGCATGACAAGCCATGCATAAGAAAGCCCTTAGAGAAAGGAAACTGAGCATGGCAGGCACCGTGGGGCTTCTCCAAGAGCACCATGGCCTTTCTAGAAAAAGCACCCCATACCGGCACCCCTGCTAGCTGAACCCCAGACCCGGCCCCCTTTCTGCCCCAGCTCCCATGTGCCCTGTGCACAGAACCTGGGGTTCAGCCTCTCTTTTCCATAAATGGGATCACCTGTGTCTTCTTTCCCCATCAAAGTGGACTCTGGAATAGGAAGCAGCTCTCTATACTCTCACCTGAAATAACTCATGGGTTTTCTGTTTTAAATGTTTTCTTGCAAAATACTGTGGTTTGAGTATGGGCTAACTAGAATGTCAAACATTGGGGAGGTTCTAAATGTCCAAAGCATTCCATGAGTAACTTTATCTTGAAATGTAAGAATTTTTTGACAGAAAATATGTCCACATCTTAATCTCTAGAACCTGTGAATATTACCCATTATGGCAAAAGAATGATTATTAACTTCTGTGCTGTGATTGGTTAAGGATCTGGGAGGGAGGGGCTTATCTTGGATCCCCAGTGTCCTTGTCTGGGGAAGGCAGCAGGAGACCAGGCAGACATGCAGAGCAGACAGAGCTCAGAGCGCGACCACAGAGATGGAGATTGGAGTGAGGCAGCCCCAAGCCAAGGCCTGCGGCAGCTTCCACACACTGCAAGAGGCAGGGAAGGATGCTGTCCTGGAGCCTCTGGAGGGACTGCCTCCCTGCCTGCCTTACTTCCCGATTTCTAGCCTCCAGGACTGTGAAAGAATAAATTCTTCTTGCTTTAAACTACCCAATTTATGGTAATCTTTATAGAAGCCCTAGGAAATTAATACATACATTACCATAAATGTTCCATGGAAGTCTCCAAAATTCTTATCTTGAGAATCAGCCTATCTGATGCTTTTTTTTTTTTTTTTTTTTTTTTTTTTTTGGGCACACTAGAGTGGATTTCGGCCTGAGGCCGGTTCAGGATTGCCCTGTGGCAAGCTCTCCCGAGGAGGCCACACTGCAGGCTCCATGGGAGTGAAACCGTACTGAACATTACGATGCTTCCTACTATTTGCTGAATGGATGAATGAGTTCTCTGGCTTCCTCCTGATCGTTTTTTGTCTGGTTCTATGCACCCAAATGACCCCTCTGGCCCCAGATCACATTGCACTTTAAAGCTGCAGCTTTTCTGCTCTCCCTCCCCACCCCCCGCCCTCCATCCTGGCCCCGTCCCCGGCCTTTTACAGCTCTTTCCACTGTTCTTCCTTCCACCACCTACATACACACTCCGGATGAGAAAGGCAGTCAGCCCTCCCTTTTGTTCCCTTTACACTAAGCAAACTGTTGTTTCTGAAATAAACCCCATCACAGCTTCTTTCCATTTTTATTCTCCATTTCTGCATCTCTAAAACTTAATCAAACTGCTTCCTGACAGAACTTTCTTCTCCTCTTTGGAACTCTCCTGCCACCTTATCCCTTTCCTGTATCATTTATTTCTCTCTTGAAAACCAGCTTTTTATGTGAATACCATCCCTTCTGCCAGACTTAAGACTGTCCTACCATCAAGTTCATCGTTCTCTAAATGTGCACTACGGCACAGCTGACAGTGTGGGAACCCAACAAATACCAGATCACTGAATAGGTAGAAAATGGGGGTAAATGGCAAGTTTCAACAAGAGTAGAGAAATTTTGTGATAAAATCCTTAACGTGCTAGGAAGCTAATAAGGTAAATAAAATTGTTTTGAAACAACATTGAAGGCCCAGTAGAAATGGTAGTAGGCTGGTCTGAATTTGTCTGGGAAAGGTCAGAATGTTTAGATGCATCTATACTTGATTTCTTAGGTTTTTTTTTTTTGTTTTTTTTTTTTTTGTTTTTTTTTTTTTTCTATTGCTCTGTTAACAAGTTGCCAGAAACTTAGGAGCTTAAAACAACATACAATTATCATCTCACAGTTTCTATACGTCAGGAGTCCAAACATGGCTTAGCTGGGTCTTTTGCTATAGGGCCTCTTACAGGATGCAGTGACTATGTCAGCCAGGGTCGGGGCCTTATTTGAAGGGTTGAGTGGGGAAGGAGCCCCTCCTAAGTTCACATGGCCATTGACAGGATTTAGATCTTCCAGGGCTGTTGGACCGAGGGCTTCAGTTTCTACATGGCTCTTGGCCAGAGGACACCCCCTCAGTTCTTGCCATGTGGGCCTCCCCAATATAACTACTTGCCTTATCAAAGCCAGCAAGGGAAGTTGGCTTCTAGCAAAACAGAAGCCCAGTCATAGAAGTGACATCTCATCAGCTTTGCCATATATTTCAGTTAGAAGCAAGCCAGTGGGCCAGCCTATACTCAAACAAAGGTGTGAATACCAGGAAGCTGGGATCATGGAAAACACATCTTAGAATTGTCTACCACATCTGGTAACTACCATAGGCATTCTTATGTATTTCTAAGTATTTTGAATGAGTCATATTCCAAAAATTTATTTCTTGTTCAGTTGGAATATAGAATTTAATATGATTTTCTTATATAATGTAATTAGATTCCTGGACTTAAACCACTGGGTAAGGGCTATCTTACCCAGAATATACCCAGGTATCAGGCTAACCAAATTAAGCAACATTTATCTTATTTATTATAAAAAATTTTTTTAATAGATTAAATCTACTTTAAGTATATTTATCAACATTTATTATAATAACACCCATTGTCATTCTATGAGAATATGCTTTCCAAATGTCAAGTTGAGACTCTGGGACAAATTCTCTGGTGAACAGATCTTCAACAAAGCCATGTAGGGAAGTTACGAGTTCTGGACTTTTGCCATCAGGAGCTCATTAACTATTTCACACTAAGTATATGAACAGATTATCCCCAAGCAAAATATTTATCCACAAGTTGATGTTTATCAAAGATGCATTTACTGTGCTCGCTTTGGCAGCACATATACAAAGATGCATTTACTGTGTCGTTATTCTATGAAGTCCTCGATATTTGCATTGAAAATCTAAATGTTTCAACAGGGAGAGTAAATCATTTTCAAAATCCTTCATAATGTGTGATTCCAGGAACCATTTCAAATCATTTTTAAATTCTTAAGACTAAACAAAACTTCCACTGCAGCAATACCCAATCCCCTGTGCTAAAAAGTTCCTGGTCCTGGTTTGTTTACGCTAAATCTCCTGGGTTAGTAATGACGCCACCCCCTCTCCTCTCCCTACAGCTCAATGTGGAAGAATCTCCCTGGTAGGCTAGCAGAAGAAATTCTTTTGAATTTTTAGATTCATCAAAGACAGGCCCTTTTCCTTTTTGAAGTCTTCCCTTGCTTCCTAGCCATTGGGGAGTGCTTTGAACTCAGCTCCCACTGCCCCTGTTTCCTCTTCAAAGGCTTCTTCCCTTCCGCGCAGGGAGAAACTGCCTTTTGAAAGTGGTGGGTTCCTGCCTCACATGGGTCCGTTGCAGTGAGCAGCAATAAACAACAACAATAACAAGCAGCAGTAGTAGGCCTTGGTCATTACAGAGAGATCTGGAGAAAATGTGGAAATCAAAGGAAAATTACTTTGCAATGTTACTTGGAAGAGAGGGTGTTAACTTGCCTTATTCTCAGTTGTGTGGCAGCTTCGGTAACTTACATGAAGCAGGGAGCGACACCTAAAGTGGCCCATCCGTAGGTGGAAATTTTGGACCAGGCGGACATCCTGGAGACATTATACATGGGAAAGTCCAAGCTTAAAACAGCTTATTTAAGTGGGAATCTTCCCCAGGTACCTTAACAGTTAGACCGTGTCATGAGGCAAAGTCCTAGCCATCCTGGTGATGTGCCTGTGTGTTTGTTTCATCTGTAAACACAACCTGAAGCTGAAAATTCCTGAGGATTTTTCTTTTTCTTAGATATTGACTTATAGACTCATAGACTAGTTATGGATTGATTTAGTTGAGCTTTTTTTTTTTTCCCCCAAATTAAGTCACTGACTTAGATATGTAGCAATTTTAGCTATAATGAAGTATATTTTTATTTTCTAAGGAAGATGCTAACAGACTTAGTATACCTATAAGGCAATTAAAAGTAGGGCCTTCCCAGTCTAGAAGTCTCTGATTCTGTGATCTCAAGTAAACTATCAGGTACAAGCATTAGCCACTGATCAGGTATAGAACAACAGTGGTCTACAGTTAGCAACATCAATCAGACCACACTTTCTTTTATATATAATAATGGTTTTTTCAGTCATGAGTATATTAATTTTCTGGGGCTGCCATAACAAAATAGCACAGACTGGGTGGCTTGAACAACAAAAATTTATTACTCACAGCTCTGGAGGCTAGATGTCCAAGATCAAGGTGTCAGCAAGGTCGTTTTCTCCTGAGGCCTCTCTCCTTGGCTTGCAGATGGCCATCTTCTGACTGTGTCCTCACATGGCCTTTCTCTTTGTGAGCATGCCCTTGGTGTCTCTTCCTCTACTTGTAAAGACACTAGTTCTACTGGATTAGGACCCCACCTTATGATCTCATTTAATCTCAGCTACTTATTTCAAGGTGCTGTCTTCAAATAGTCACGTTCAACATGTGAATTTAGGGGAGAACAATTCAGTACATACCATAAGGTTACCAACAATACCCATGGATGGATTGGAGGTCACAACCCATTTGTGAAAATGTGTGTGTGTGTGTGTGTGTGTGTGTGTGTGTGTTTCTGGAGAGAGAGAGTTCATGCCTTTCATGCGAATTTCAAAGAATGCTAATATAGAGGACACACTTTTATACCAAGTTTTCTAATTTTTCGAGGTGTGATGACATATGCTAATCCTTCATACAGACTATGATTCTATGAACTCCATTGATCCATCCTCTCTACATTTTGAGATACTTTGTTTGACTACAAATCACCATTCTCTCTAAAGATTAGGGAATCATTGGAAGACACAGTTTTTTATCCTGCTAAGTTGATTAACATGATAATGTTGTATTTTTCATTACCGTATAGTTTTAGAGTCCCTTGCTTTGGAAATGGTGGTTTATGTGATTAAGAAAGATACAGTTTTATAAATCAAATAAATGCCTGAGATAGGTAAGAAGAATAGCAATTAAAAAGCAATTATGAAAATAGGACATAATAGTTTTGCAGGAAGAAAGAAAGAAAGAAAGAAAGAAAGAAAGAAAGAAAGTTAGTTGAGCTTCCCAATTTTAGGCAGTGTTGTTTATACCTCTATAATGTACAGAGGAATGCATTGAAAACAAATGGTGGGGAGATAGGCCCTCTGGTAAAAACTAAAGAAATTAGAATTTTTTAAATGGACAATAGAGGGGAACTGATACTCGAAAAATTACCCCTACCCTTTCTCCATGTCTTCTAGGTGTGTACCTTTATATGGGTCCTCTTATATGCTCTTCTCTGGGGCTACTATTTTTATTGCATATTTGTGCCTTTGGCTTTTTTAAACTAAACTTTAGATTTTCATTGGCCATTAATAAATTTGATTTTAGTATATTTAGACATTTTTCTTGACCAACAATTTCCAAAATGTTTGTTTTTTTTTTTTTAGTTATGGATCTATTAAATCCAGACAAAATCTTTCATGGATGTCGAGTGAATAAACCTGGAAGCTATAGTTGAAATAGGGTCAGAAAGCGTTCTGCTGAGAAAAACAAAACAAAACATTATCAATATGGTATTTCCCTAATCCAAAGAATATTCTCTATGGAATTCCCAGGTCTATCAGTAGTTCTTAGAATATACTGCTTTCTTTGTTTAGCACTGTCTATATATTGAGATATCAGAAGAGAAAAAGAAAATCATGTTCCAAGTTTTTTTGGTTTTTGATAAAGGTATTTTTTAAAAATATTTATTTCCTCTGACTGCAGCCTCTTGTTAACATGTCAGTAGTGGATGGGAAAATGAAGACAATGCTCACTTCCTTTTCCTCATTTTAGGACAATGATGGCAGGAGGGGACTGGAAATCTTAAATCATCTAATTGGCTTTGGAAATATTTTCAACCCTTTGGTCTCATTTGCCCCCATAGCATGCAGCTGGAGTCACAGAACCTAAATATTTAAGACAACCTATGACTTTCTGGCGAACGGCTATTTTAGAAAGAATCATTTTAAAGCCACCATGTCATTTTTGCTGGTCACTGTGTCAGTTCCAAAGACAGCTGGCAGCTCACTGCCTTGATCCAGACCTGATAGCTTTTACAGAGTGTTCCAAGATCCTGGGGTCCCAGCCATTTTGCCCCTTCTCAATAGCACTGGAGTGACTAAAATAAAGTTTGAAATGTAACTGTGTACTATTTGGAGAAAATTTGAAGAATATCTTCAGGTAGCATAACTTTGTTAAAGAAAAAAAAAACCCAACACTTTATTCACTGACCTCTGCAAAGAATTGAGGAACTCCTTCAAAAACAAAATTAAACTTCTGAATTAGTACAAATGCATTACTGAGAGTCTTTGGGGTTTTCAGTGGAAACATATAACTGAGTTTCTGCATGCATGTATGGGTTAAACTATTAGAGTTAAGCATTTATATTTTTATAAAAGTTATGCCTGCTTTTTTAGTTTTTGGTTTAGTTTGGTTTGGTTCTCACAACATTTTGGCTCTAACTGGCTCCGCAAAGAACTAAAATTGCGATGTTTTGTGTAATTTGCCCCAGGTCATGCAGAGTTTGTGTCAAAGCCAAGTTGAGATTGTTTCTTTCAAGCCAGGCTTTTTTAATCTGTTGCGTTCACTAGCCAATACATCATCCTATGTTTCTTGGGTTGTCTGGTAGGTTCTCACTACTGTACTAAGGGATGTGGAGACAAACATATAAATCATGGTCCCTCTCCTCACACATATGCACTCTGTCTTGACTCTATGAGCTCAATCTGTCCAACAGGTCAGGATAGCCATTTCATGAGCTCTAAATCTTTTTTTTTTTTTAATGTTTATTTAGTTTTGAGACAGCACAAATGGGGGAGGGGCAACGAGGGGGGACAGAGGATCGGAAGCAGGCTCTGTGCTGACAGCAGAGCCCAATGTGGGGCTTGAACTCATGAGCCACGAAATCATGACCTGAGTCAAAGTCAGATGCTCAACCAACTGAGCCACCCAGGCTCCCCCACGAGCTCTAATTCTTGCTTGCATCCAATAATGTCTGTGGAAGACAGAGACTTAGTTCCGAATGGACGTACTTTGGTGAGAGGTTGAGTTCCCCTCACCGTTCCTCACATCCTGCCAGGCCTCAAGGTAAAGCATATCCAAATGCAGCTGGTGGTACTTTTTCTTTTGGGATTTTGAAAATTTTAAAAAGGATGGAAAGGAAAAGAAACTAATACCTGTTGAATGCCTGTTTATGCCCAGCTGTGGGCTTATATAAATTGATCCTCATGACAACCCCGTGTAAATATTATTATCCCCATTTAACAGATGAGGAAACTGAGAACCAGAAAAGCCAAATAAGTGTCCTCCAACTTAATCGCTCCTGTAAGCAATATTTGAATCTAGGTTTCTCCAAAGACAAAGGCCAGACGCTTCGTACTAGACCTTTTCTATCCAAATGCTAGAGAGCGCAAGCCCGCACTTCCCTCATCAACGAAATAAAGACAAAAGTCTTCCATGTTGTTTAATAGATCATAAAATGGGAGAGTATTGAACATGCTGAACAAATTCAAAGGAGCTTGTGCTCATTCAGCCTCTTCATGAATTGTGAACAACCAACCGGACATTATGACTCAAATCATCAACGGAATTAATGTCTGCACTGACTCAGCAATGCTGAATTACATGTCGTCCCAGTGCAGATTTCTTCTTAATTGTTGCTAACATTAAAGAGAGTAATATTTTCTGTTCTCACCCACACCCTTTTGCAAAACTCAGAAAACTTTTGCTTAAAGATTTTTCTTCTCTCACATGCTTTCTTACCCAGCAGCCTCTGCCAGCTAATGAAGGTATTTCATGGATTTAATTGGCAGAGAAAATCAGAGGGACATGTGAATCGAATGGAGAAAGAAATCAGTAGGAGGAATGGCATAGCTGAGGCAAATGGCCACTTTGGAGATTATAAATGAAAGCTTAAATTGAAAACAACTTGAGAAACAATTAAGAAAAGGTCTTAAATTCTAGGCCCAAGAGTTTAGATTGGATAATATTGGCTAGTGGGATCGACTGTGCTGTTGCCTTCTGTCTCCATCCACTACTGGTGTGGGTTTTACCAAGGCCTCTGTTGACCTACATTTGCCAGAACATCAATAGACATTTTTCAGCCTTCTCAGTAGCATTAAATGTTATTGACTGTTCTCTCCTTGTATCTTCCTTCTCTTGGTTCCTTAATACAACATTTTCTGGCTATCCTTTCATCTCTCTGACTACTCCCTCTACTGTGCATTACAGGCTCATTTTCTGCCATCCAGCACAGAACATGGAGTTCTCCAAGGCTTGTTCTTAAGCCCTCTTCTGATCTTAATATATACTTTTCTCCTAAACTCAGATTATCTACACTCAAGGCTTCATTTACCATGTATCTGAAGATTCTTTCCAAGCTGCAGACCTACATGTACTTGATCATCACAAAGCTTCTTCATGTCTAACATGCTCATAGCCAAAGTCAGGAATGTGCCCCCCCATGCCCCCTCCAAACAAACAAACAAACAAACAAACCCTGGTCTGTTCCCAGTGTTTTCTATCCAGTTTTACCAAACAGAAATCCAAAGGGAAGTCAGAATGATTTTCAATGTCTTATTTGAGCACTTGTTTGGATAATGGTTAGGGAATACTAGAAGAACAATAACGTGAAATGATGACTGGTGATGAATTTAGTTTTGAACTCACTGCATGTAAACTACCTAAAGCTTTCAGTACAGTAAGATTTGGATAGTAACCGGGAGGCCAACTAAACAATTTCTGTAGAGTATATGGGCCAAAGTTGTATTGGAGAAAGGGGTAAATGAAGACAGTGAGGGTCTTCTACTCTTAAAGACATCCCTCCCCACCTCACTACATCAAGTCAATATACATAGTTGTACTCAGTGTTTATTAAATAGTTGGAATTTACTTCTATCCTCTGATTGTCTTTAAAAGCCAGTAGACTTCATCCATCCATTCATTCATTCATGGTCATATTTTCCCTGCATGAGCCAGTTAAGGTCATTCTATTCCAAGTTGACTTAAAAACCTTTGGGGTACTGTGGTCACAAGGAAGAATCAAGGAGATTGCAGCTGGAATAATAAAATGATGATAACCCAAACACTTTTTGAGCACTTACTCTGTGCCATATACTATGATGAATGCTTTATATACACTGTCTGATTTATTCCTGTACACCATGAGGTAGTTACTATATGTAATCCCATTTTATGGATGTACGAACTGAGGCTTAAATCAGCTGACTGTCTTCCCCAAAGCTTGTAAGTACAAAGCTAAAATTCCACCCAAATCTAACTCGAGAGCCCTTCCCTTAACCAGTGTGCTTCTGATCTCACACGTGCAAAAGCTCCCTATTCATTATCAGTATATTTTGCATCAAGAAAGCCCACGGTTGGCCTCATTCTTCCCTTTGCTCATTAAAATTAGCAAACAAAATAAGCATGGCTTTCTCTTTATCTGCAGAGAAAGGGGAGAAACTTAAAAATGAGAGTCCCAGAGTTTCAAACACAAGCAAAGAGCCTGAGGATAACCTGGGAACCTCACTGTAATCCATGCACAGCTGATGTTCCAGAGGACTGGGGAAGGAAGAAGGAAAGCATTGGTTGCTCTTCAATGTCGGTACCTTGCAACCCCTGCAAAGCTGGATTGGTGTGTGGCGTGTGAATATTGGTGGCCTTGACCTAAGCAGGAAGGTTTCCCCTGAAACGTATCTGTGGTTAAATGTCAGAATCTATGGGGGCGAGGGATATAAAGCTATTACAAAAACACATAGAAATTATAAGACTTACCTTGCCTCCACATAAAAGTGCTTTAAAGGCTTGAGACTGAAGTTTTTCAACACACCTACAGAAAGAGAATCACCTCTAAACTAACCTTACATTTTTTTGAGTTCATAAAAATGAAAGGTTAAAGGAAACCTCATTAACTTAGAGTTATCATTGCCTCAGGAAAAGAAAAGAAATCTAGTTAAGGACACCTCCAATGAGAGCAATGAGCTAAGCAAACACCTCTCACCTTGGAATGACTTAAGGAACTTCTTGAAGGTCTTTTCCTTACTTGATGTTAGTGCACTAAATTTAAATTGCCTGGTAATCCTTGGACTCTGGGAAAAGCAAATGGTTAGTTTATGGTCAATTTCTCTCAATGATTATCTTTCAGCAAACGTGTGAGTTATGAGAGAGAGAGAGAGAGAAAGTATCTAACCTATTCCACTGTCGAAGAAGAGAATTGGATGGCACATTCAAGGCGCTGCTGCTAAGAGGCTTTGCACAATTGCTGCAGCCCAGCCATGGATGTTGCAGTGAAATAAATAACAGGAGGCAGTCTGAGAATTTGCAAGAGGAAGTGTTTTCATAATATAGCTTAGCGAAAAACATCTCTATATTAAATCTCCTTGCAAATTTGAACTGTACCAGGGGAAGGTAAATGGGTTTATATAATCCAAGTAGCATAGGAAATATTAAATACTTCATGTTAAGACAGGGTGACATCATTGCCCAGATACTTTTTCTCCAGGAAATTGAAGGCTCCATGCACAAGTGAGAGGTAGGAAGAATTATTTACTGTGGGAAAAACTCTAACATACTCACAGGTCTGCCTGATGTTTATGGTGCCACTGAAAAACAAGAACTACCCTATTTTAACTCGTTGTATTTCAAGCTGCAAAATAAAGAGGGAAGCAGAGGTAGGGAAAATAAGGAAATTCTGGGAAGCCATGGCCTTCAGCTGAAGGAAACTGCCGCCAGAAATCCCACTAACTTTCTACTTGATCATATATGGATTTTACGAAGTAGAAATTCTGAAGGTTTCCAGAATGAAGGAAGGGATTTTACACAGGATTAGAAAAAGATGGAGTCAGCCAACATACATCAAACAGAACTAAAAATTGAAGACTTGTTTTTTTTAAAAAAGGTTTATAATCTAGCAGGTGGAAGATCTTAGAAAGACATAGAACAATTATACTTTCCCCTAGAGTTCCCCAGAGGGCCAGAGACAGAAAATCATTAGGGGACCCCACACGAAAATCATACAGTTCACACATTTCTGCCTAAATTTTGTCAATTTTTCAGAAATTTTCAACGTGTATTACTATTGCAATCCTTTATCATTTTCTCCCCTTTGCATTTCTCCGCAAACAAATCTGATTAACCTGAAATATACATAAGATTACCAGTGGAGATAAGCAGAAAGTAAACCAGTTGATAGAGGAAAGTCATACGGAATGTGTTGTTAGGGTACTTATGTCCCAAAGGACTGACTTGAAAACTTGAAACTGAAAACACCAAGATTTCTGGACATGATGGTGCACAAGGAAAATCAGATTAGTACCTTACCTCCACTCAGGCCAACTGTCTCTGACTTTACTGTCTGTAAGTCACATGGCCGTGCCCTGGCACTACTTATGGTGACCAAGCATTTTTAAATGTCCTCCAGCAAAGCTACTGTGATCCAATATTCAGCTGTACAACTTTCACTTGATAGCACTTCCTTTTCATTTTCTACATCCAGATGTTTTACCTGGTTTTCTTCCTTTTCTCTCACTGACTTAAGTTTCTCCCTCCTCCTCTCTCCATTTTATTTGCATATCTGGAACTTACTCATTTGCCCTTTTTTCTGCTCATCTTCTCAACTTACATTATAAGCTGAGCTCTGTTACTTCATATTTCTGTGTTTTCTTGAAGACATTCGAGTATTTTCCTATACATAGACAATAGTTTCTTTAGTGCATTCTTTAAAATTGTTCTTGGGGCGCCTGGGTGGCTCAGTCGGTTAAGCGTCCGACTTCAGTTCAGGTCACGATCTCGCGGTCCGTGAGTTCGAGCGCTGCGTCGGGCTCTGGGCTGATGGCTCAGAGCCTGGAGCCTGCTTCCGATTCTGTCTCTCCCTCTCTCTCTGCCCCTCCCCCGTTCATGCTCTGTCTCTCTGTCTCAAAAATAAATAAAACGTTAAAAAAAATTTTTTTTGAATAAAAAATAAAATTGTTCTTGAATTTACCTTGAATAATAAAGTAATACATACAAATTAAAGAGCATTTGAAAAATATAAAAATGTAGAAACAAGAAAGATGGTCACTCATGGTCCTTTAGACAAAGGAAATCATTGTTGACATTCTCATGTCTTCTTTTTAGGAACAAAAAACAAGACTTTTAAAACTACATATGATAGAGTAAGTAGTCTTTGATGTTCTTTGATGTCTAAATATGATAATATAAATATTTTTCTTAACATCTTTTAATGGCTATGTAATAGTCTGTTGAGTGGATATATCTTAGTTTAAAAACTGTTTCTTCCTTATAGATCATTAAGATAATTTTAAATTATTTTGCTGTTGTAAATAGTGTTAGGAAAAATACCCTTGTTTATTAAGCTGAGGAAGGGTATGTTTTTGTCTTGTATGTGGTTGTTTTTTAGGCTGATTATTATTTCTTTAGCATAGACCCAGAAGTTCAATTACAGTATTTGAGAAAGGGTTCAGGACCCTTGATGAGAGGCTCAACTTCCTTCCAAGACAGCAGTTGCCGTGTATTCTTTGTCCAGCATTCAGGAGTATGCAGTTTTCACCTCCTTCTTGCAATATTGAGTATTCTTATTTTAAAAGAAAGACTTGCTAAATTAACATGTGAAAATAGTTTTTCACTTGAATGTAACTGCTTATTAGTCAGGGTGCATGTAGTTCCGTGAATTTGTTGATTATTATCCCTTACTCATTTGGTCTCTCACCCCTTGTCTACCTTTCGATTACCTTGTGCCCCACACTGCCAACTTCCTGCACTTTTCTTCATTCCCTTCTGCTAGCTTTTCCTCCCCCCACCGCAAAGTTAGTTTTAAAATTCTTTTTTGTCTCATATCCAGTAACTTGAGGGGCAATGGGACCCAAATTGCATTTTAAGATCATTTTTATGAGTCGTTCTCAGCAGGCATCTTCAAGGCCCCAAGTTCTTTTTTTGTCCCCCACTGTGAAAAACTGATTGGCAGCTGGTGACAGGCAGGGCACTGGCGCTTGGCACTCACTGGAAGCCCCGCAGGAGGTGCCCAGAGCCGTGGCGGAGGAAGTGTGGCCAAGCCAGCACAAGGTGGGGGACCAGATGTCGCCCGATTATGTTCCATTGAAATCCAAACAAAGCCCCAGATTCAGGATCATTTCCTTGAGACTCCCCAGTTGGAAACTGGCGCCCATCCAGCATCTCACAACAGCTGGTCTCCCCATGCTAGGATTTATGTGTCTTGCAGAAGACTTTACCTGTGTGTTATTGATTGGTTTCTGTAAAGCATTCAAACAAGATCTTGAAGACCCAAAGCATACTGCTCTCTGCTGAACACAAAAAGAGACCGTATATCACTGAAACGCCAGCCGTCTTATTACAGTCTTGGGAACTCTGAGAAGGATGCATTTTCCTTGTTATTTACGCCGCCCATGTTAACCCTGAGGCTGTATACTGACATTTGCAGCTTTGCAGGGACAATGCTCCACTCTTGTTAGGAGACTAAGCCCACCCTATGGAAATAAATTACATTACAAAATAAGCTTTTGGGGACACCAGCAGATGAGAAATCACGCTCATGTTTCTCATCATCCAGTTCATGTTGAGAAGTCAGAGAGTCTTTTCCAAAAGCTCGTTACTTGTTATCGCCCAGGTCATTTGCATTTATGCCTTCCACTTTCCTCTGAAGCGAGGTGAACTGTACGCTTGGCCGTTCCGTTTTCTGAATATCAAGGAGGAAAACAAAACAAACAAACAAAAACCAACCCCCCCCCCCCACACACACACACACAAAGGATATTGTGTTTGGTTGTGCTGAGCAGCAGAGGAAGGTTTTAATTTTAAAACAAAACAAGCACTTCTAAGAAAAACTAAATATTGTGAAAGCACATCAATTCATATCATATTTAGCTAACTATGTGTTCCTGCCCTAAATCCAGGAACTATAGTTTATGCATTGGCTTTGTAACTGGCTGCTCTTGCTGTCTCAATCACCTGATGAGGTCGCCGTGACTGCTCTCCTCGTTCTCCCTTTCTCTCTCCCTCTCTCCCTCTCCCGCTCCCTCTGGCTGCCTGGCGGTCCTCAACCCAGATTCTCAGACCTCACAGTGAGATTTTGGAGCAAACCCTCTCCATTAGAAACAAACAAAATAAATTGTTTCCATTCCCCTAAGGAATGTGCTAAAGCCCTTTTTCCTCTTTAACATGGATGCAATTTAAGTTTGGCAAGAGCTGAACACAATATACCTCACTGGAAGGAGAGAGCTTTGTGAGAGAGACCCTTATAGAAAGACTGGCTCATCCTCCCTGTGAACTTAACATGACAGAAAGGGACCCAGTCATGCCTTCAGCATCCACAGTGTTTCTGCAGAATACTCACCAATCCCTCCATTGCACAAAAATGTATAAAGCACCTACTATCTGAAGATCCTTTGTGCACGTTCCTTCCTCGCTGTCCCTGCAAGGTGTGAAGTCAGTGCATCTAACGATATGCATTTCATTTGCTTAATCTCTAGCCCTTTCCACACCAGCAGCGACCAGATATCATTCAGTGACATTTCTCTTCATTACTCACTTAGAATCCTTCTTATCTGTAATGCTCCATAGAAGATGAATTAAAAGGAATTAAGGATAAGACTGTGGCCGTTCCCTGCAGGTATTAAATGGAAATCACCTGAGATGATCTGTCCAGAATCGATCAAAGACAGTAATGTGATCAAGGGCCAACTTAGGCAGACCCAGAGAGTGTGCACATGACTCAGAAAAGCAACCCTGGCCTTTGCCTGTCTCTCCTTCCCTTTCCTGTACCTCATCAACTTTTGTAAAAAATCTACTGCTCGTGCATCTGCCGGATTCCAACATCTTTGCTCAAATACTGGAAGCCATCATGTTTCTTCTGGACTGAAACAATCAGACCCAAATCAGTGAGGCCCGGAGGAAAGGTTCTTCCGAGGCCACATTGGAGAAGGATTTATTTGAGTTTCCTTAAATGTAAGATGCTAGATATTCCTTATGCACCCTTGCTTTCCCTACTAATCTTTTATTTATTGGTCATATTCACAAATTTAGCAAAACAGTTATTGAATCAATTTACATTTTTGGTGTCTTCCACTCCCCTAACCCCTAAGGTGCCCATCCTTGTAGAGCATAGCACATAGCTTTGTTATTACCCTTAGCTCACTTTAGTCCTAGCCCCAGCAATCTGGAACTGGCTGCTATATCTAGTTCACACACCCATAATGCTCCTCATTTCATACCATCGAATAGTCTTTCTCCCATCCTTTCTCTCACATCCTCTCTGCTTCTGAGAGTCAGAAGATTCTCAGGTCTTCAAGTGAACTCTGACCTCATCCTGCTTCCTTCCTTAGTGGCTCCCATAAAGCTTTGATTCATGACTATCAGAGCAAGAGGAATACTGAGCCAGGGAGATACATTGGCTGGAGCAATGGGTTGACCTAAACACAAAAGCTGATTAACAGCCCTTGGAGGTCCAAAAGCCACTAGTGAGGAGGACTCTCAGTGAAGAGACACAAATTCCATTCATCACTATTTACACTGGGGCTTTTTCTATTTACCCTAGATATCTGCACAATGGGGACCTGACTCCTAAGGGGTCAACAAAAATAGGTGTGGAGAACAATGCACGAGCTGTGTTTAAACCTACAAAAATGCATCTCTACCCTTGATTAGGCTGCAGAGGCTAATGAAAATGTTAGGTTTCTTTGATTTGGCTGAACTCTGTGAGCTGTGTAGTAATACTGTTGATCTCATACTGACCCGAATCTGGCCCAAATGTGTGTCTTTGATTAATTATATTAAAATGGGGAGGATTGAGTTGATATATATGGTTTGGGAAATAAAGTTGTTTAAAATATTGGTCTGTGGGTGCAAATAACAAAGCATAGGCCATAAGGAAAAATAAAACCAAAGGTCATTTGTTAAGATATAGATCTGGAGCCTGAAGCATATTTCTTCCTCCAGAAACCCCTCCCATATGCACTGTCTCACAAGAGAATACATTGTCTGCATGACGGGCATGTTTCCTAGAATCCCAAATCCATGATCACCAAAACTAGATGGTCTAGCCTATGCCTGATTCAGCTGAATAAATCTAGCATATGCCTTTTTCAACTGAAGAAATTGTTGAATAGCTACAAATCGATAGCAAGTTATAAAGAGCATTAGGTGCCAACTGCGCCCTGGTTAATAAGAACCCAGTTACACGTCACGGAGGCTTACTGGTCATGCCTGAGACCATTTATACAATTACAGTAGCAGACTTTATAACCCCCAAATGAAGTGGTCATGAGGAATTTTGCCATTTACTGACCAGTTTCTTGCTTCCTAAAAACACGACGTTCGCATAAACGGCAATGGTAGCTCATTCATAGCCTTGCAGTGCAGTTGTGAATTGTCAGGCTCTCGTCATGGTAGATATTCCCTCCATGAACTTCACAAATAGAGGTTTGCGCTAGCTGCGCTGCTGATTGTACGGCCAAGACATGGGATGTGCTGGCAAACACAGCTTGAACGAAGACCATCCGTGTTCAGTGGACGCTGTGATGTGCCACACAGGTCCCCTTTGGAACAAAGGACTTACTTCCCCAGCAGCCAGGGATGCTGCCCTCTTCAGCCCGTCCTGTAAATCGTCTCAGGGGACTATCCTGAGGAGAACTGTCTTGCTAAAGGTCAGGTTCCTTCCCTGTTTCAGCCCGCAACCCATAACCAGTCCATGAGAACATAAAGACCAGGCCCACCTACTCCAGTTCCTGGCAGTTCCGAAGGGCATGGCTGGCTGCAGAGCTCTTGATGGGTCAGCCATGCTGAGACCGCATTGCGGGCTGGTTTCTCCCTCTGCTGCACTGCTCATCCTTCTTCTCCCCTGACAGGCGCTGATGCTCAGAAACTCCCTAACAGACCTACTGCATGCTGGTTTCCATCTCAGAATCTGCTCCCCAGGGAACCTGACCTGCAACACTGTGGCAGCCTGGGCCCCCTAGGTCTCAAGGTGATATAAGTTAGAAATGCAACACTGTCATTTAAAGGGCAAGCATGAGAATGACTGAAATGAAACAGACACTATCAAGGCTGACAAAGATGTGGAACCAGTGGGATTCTATATGCCAATGATGGGAGTGTAAATTGGTACATTCACTCTGGAAAACTCTTTGGAGTTATCTACTACAGCTGAACACCCAGAAGTGTGCCCTGCAGCTCCTCTCCTCAGTATATAGTCAACAAAAATGCAAACACGTGTTCCCCAAAAGAAGAAATCCAGGAATACTCATAGCAGCATGGTTTCGTGATGGACCAAACTGGAAAGAGCCATGGTGTCATCAACAGGAGAATAAATGAATCAGTTGTGTTGTGTTCACACAGTGGAGTACTATACAGCTGTGATAATGGAAGCCCACAACTCTACACTTCAGCATGGATGAGTCTCACAGATGGAATATTGAGCAAAACCAGCCAGGCACCCCCCCCCCCGAAAAAAAAAAAAAAACACATACTGCATTTCATTCACATAAATCTTAACAATGAAACAAAATTACTTTGGTGTTCAGACTCAGAGTAGTGGTGACCTTGGGGGGATTAGCTGTGACAAGAAGGGGTAGGAGGAGGATATTTTGGGGGACTTATAATGCTCAGTAGCTTGGTGTGGGTGCTGGTTACTAGAGTGAGTTCACTTTGTGAACATTCATCTCCTGGACACTTATTATTTGTGCACTTTTCTGTATATGTGTCACAGTTAAGATGAAAGTTTACACAATAAAGAAAGAAGGAAGGGCAGATAAAAACACTAGGTGCAGAAATGTATAATCAAGGATGTAGACATGAATTCTCAGGACTTGAACAGGATCCCTGCTGTCCACTGCTGCGGACTCTTACAGATGAGGGGCCTGGGATCCAGAAGGGCTCGAGGCCATGTAGCCAGCTAACAGTGAATGGCTTGCTGGCCCTGTTTTCTCTTCACACCCCTTCAGAGAGAAGAGCTTATGCAGACACTACAGTCTCCATTCTTCTGTACTTAGTGCTAGCCATACAATCATTGAGGCAGCCTAATAAGCAAGACATACAATGTGCACGGAAATATGGCTTGAAAACGGACATGGAAGGGACATTGAGCCTAACATACTATGCCCAGAAGAACAGAGATGCTATCCATTTCCTAGAGGCCTCTTTCCACCCAGGAACTACTATTGGGCCATCCACACTCCTATAACCATCAACATAACTTTGTGTAGAAAGTGTGTCCTTATCTGTTTGCAAAACCAAATTAAGAGTCTGCAGAGAAAAAGTTTTGAGCCGTGAGCTAAATTACCACTTTCTCCTTGACTTTCCCCTATAATCTTTGGGAAGAGTGAAAGTTTGACTTGCTCCTTGCCGATTTGGATGCCTTTTATTTCTTTGTGTTGTCTGATGGCTGAGGCTAGGACTTCCAACACTATGTTGAATAACAGTGGCGAGAGTGGACATCCCTGTCATGTTCCTGACCTTAGCGGGGAAAGCTCTGTTTTCCCTCAGTGGGGAGAATGGTGGGTCTTTTGTATACGGCTTTTATGACTTTGAGGTATGATCCTTCTATCACTACTTTCTTGAGGGTTTTTACCAAAAAAACGATGTATTTCGTCAAATGCTTTCTCTGCATCTATTGAGAGGATCATGTGGTTCTTGCCCTTTCTTTTATTAATGTGATGTATCACATTGATTGATTTGCAGATATTGAACCAGCCCTGCATCCCATAAATAAATCCCACTTGATCATGGTGGATAATTCTTTTAATGCATTGTTGGACCCAGTTGGCTAGTATCTTGTTGGGAATTTTTGCATCCATGTTCATCAGGGAAACTGTACCCTATAGTCTTTGGGAGAATATTAGAATACTCTACTCTAAGGACTTCTTCTGACACAATTACCTTCTATCATGGAATCACTGTAGTAAAAAAGAGCTAAGTTATGACTACTTTGTATGTGTTTAAAATAATGTTTCTTTTTCATAATTTTTAACATTTCTGTATTATTTTTGAGAGACAGAAAGAGACAGAGCTCAAGCAGGGGAGGGGCAGAGAGAGAGGCAGACAGAATGTGAAGCAGGCTCCAGGCTCTGAGCTGTCAGCACAGAGCCCGACACGGGGCTTGAACCCACAGAACTGTGAGATCATGACGTGAGCCGAAGTCATACCTTTAAATGACTGAGCCACCCAGGCACCCCAACATGTTTCTTTAAGACTCAAATTTAGTTTAATAGATAATAGAGGCAAGCTTCGATATTAAAAGTGAAATCTGCCCCATTCCTTAAGTATGTTGTGTGTGTGTGTGTATGCTTGTATGTGTATGCGTGGGCATGTGCATGCGCGCTTGTATGTGCGTGCACGGGTGTGTGTTTGCATGGGTGTAACTTGTATATGTGTAGATGCACATGCACAGCCTCTATTAATATGACACTGTTTACTAGGTGCATGTCACTGTGTGGAGACTCACAGCTCTCTGCTTTCGATTACACTCAGACTAGTCCAAAACCCCTCTGAACTAACCCTAATCAACTTGGAAGCCACCAGGCTCAGGCATGAAGCTGTCAAATGTGAGTGTTTGCAGATGTCAGTGCAGGATGGCAGGCATCCAGGAGGACGGATCAAGGCTTAGTCACTGAAACATTCATGCCAGCGCATCCCAGTCCCAGAGCACCATCGCAGCCGTAAGGAAAATGTGTCGTGACAGTAAATCAATAACCTCTTGGAGACGATTCGTTTCTGAAATATCCCTGATTAATTATGCCAGCACACGCTTGGCAACACTACTTTGCTCCAGCATTAACCTAATGCTTTTTGCATGAAGCAGGATTATAACTGTTTCTCATAAGTCAAATTTGACATTTCAAATCGGGCTTTAAGGGTTTGGGTTATAGATTTTATAATGTCTTCATGTCAAACATAATTGTTCTTATTGCTGCTGGTAGACATTTGCCGATCAATCAGCATAACATTTATTTTATCGTAAACAAGGGTAAATGAAAACCACTTGAAATCATTGTATTTGGAGACTCAGTTGAGGAAGGTTCTTTAGGATTACAGAAATCTGCTCATACACTGTGATAGAGGAGTGTGACAAAATTATAAAGGTCACTGGGAACATATTACTGTCTCTCGCTTCAAAAAATTACTAACTCTATATATTTTGTGAATATGCAGCTTTAGTTTGGTGACTTAGTCCCATGTGAATATTGTTTGAGGCAAAGTAGCCCCCTTCTTCTGTAATAGTGAATTATAGTTTTCATGCTTTCAAGATGAATGTATTATTTAAAATTTACTTATATATTGCATCCAGGAACTTATTTTTTATTCCTCTTAAACTGCTGGGTTTTAAAATAATAAAACTAAGGAGAGAATAGGGTTTACTTAAGAGAAAGTCTTACTATCTGTCTTTGAACAAAAGTTTACTGAGACCCTACTAAGTTTTCTGTGCAGTACAGAGAGATGAACCTACAATGGTCAGTAAGATCTGTTCCTTCTCCTTAAAGAACTGTTCCCACTGCGTTGGGGTCTCCGTCCTTCATGTTAACTGTAGCATTATGAGCTATGTTAATATACTATATATTCACTCCAGCTTGAAAATGCATTAGCCTAGAAGCTCCCACGTAACTTCTTTTAATAATAGGCCATGAGCAGAACTAGGCACTGTGGCCTCCCCTAACTGTGGAGGTGCAGAGGAATGATTCTTTAGTAAGCAGAAAATGACCCTGTCTTATGTATATACTACAGAGAAGGTCCCAAACATCCGGGGGTTGCAGTCAGAGAAAAGAGCACGAACAAAGGCATAAACACATAAGGCCTTTTGGGGGAACAGTGACAGCTGCCCGTATAGAATGGTCTGAGGTTAATCTAGAAACATAGGTTAAAACAATGGTATGAGCCTTTGAAGGCAATGCTAAGAAATTTGGACTTTGTTCTGAAGATCATGAGAAGGCTTTAGAGAAGGAAACCAAATGGTCAGAATTGTGTTTTTAGAGGAATACCCTAACATTGGAGGATGCTGACATATATGGATAAGTGGATTTGTTGAGCTCAAAATAAGTTTTAAGAAGCACGCCAATAACATTAAAATTCTAGTTTCTTCTTTTTGAAGTTTCTTTGTTAATTTCAGAGTGTTCCTAACAGTAGGTTTTGTGTTCTATATTTGTTCCCTAAACTTGTCAGTGCATCACAATCCTTGAGAGGGTTTTAGGTTGTATCAGCTGTGGAAACCCCTGATTACGTTTTCTCTCCCCTCACCTTCTACCTGTACCATATCCCCCATGGCTCTCCCTTCTGCCATTTTTCAACCCACCTCCTAGAATGCTTTTCAAAACTTCAAAACATTTTTGGGACACCTGGGTGGCTCAGTTGGTTAACCGTCTGACTATGGCTCAGGTCATGATCTCATAGTTTGTGGGCTCGAGCGCCATGTTGGGCTCTGTGCTGACAGCTCAGAGCCTGGAGCCCACTTTGGATTCTGTGTCTCCCTCTCTCTCTCTGCCCTTCCCCAGCTCACACTCGGTCTCTCTTTCGCAGAAATAAATAAACATTAAAAAATTTAAAAAAAAACTTCAAAACATTTTTAAGGAGAGTAGAGCAAGGAAAAGACAAAAAAGGTAGCATGAATAGCATCCCAGAAAGAGAGTGTTGTTCCATGTCAGCGGATTGGGGCTGTTCTCACCTCTGCCCCTTTACCAAGCTGAGGCCCTCAGTACCCATGGGATTTACCCCCAAGCATGAACAGAAAGTCTGGCCTCATGGTCTTCTTTGTAAACCTGAGCGTACAGCCATTCATCCCGCAGCCCCTGGAATCTTACCAAAGTGAATGGGGGTTGAGAGGAGGCAGGTTCCTTCTCTCAGGCACAGCCATAAAACCCACCCTTCTCCGATACCTGTTCTTCCACTAGCAATTTCCCTATCGTCGGGTCTTCCCAGATACTCCAGAGGCAACGTGGCCCCATGGTTCAAAGGGTGGCACCGAAGCCAAACTGTCCACACCACCTTATGGTTGGCAACCTTGAGCAACTTTCTTTACTTGTCTGTGCCTCAGTTTTTGTAAAATGATTGGCAACAATATACGCTTCAAAGGATCATTGTGAGATGTAAATGAGTTTTAGTCCATGTGAAGTACTTAGTGGGATTCCTGGCACACAGTAAATTTTAGACAGTATTATGTGGCAACATGGGAGATCTCAAGTGGGAGAGCTCACAGAATAACTTCAATTATTTCTTGCATGTACCATGCAAGCCCCTCTTACTATAGGATCTCATATAATCCTCATACAACCCTAATGAATTTGGTCTTTTCTGAGGTGAGAGACTTTAAATTTGTATGAGCCTAATTGAAATGCATTCCCAAGAACGATAACCTACGGGGATTGAAAATCTCTGCTCTGTCCTGAGATATATTTGAGGAACCTGGAATCATGAGGGACACATAGAGTGCCGTTAGTATTTGCTGAGTGAACGAACAGACATCAAGCATGGGAAACAGTGTGTCTGTCTCCATAAAAGCACGGGTTTTAGAGTCAGGTAGGTCTGAGGTCTAAGGCTGGCTGCACCATTTACTAGAGGTACATGACCTCTGACAAGTTAATCCTTCTCTTCTTCCATTTCCTCACTTATAAAATGAAGATGAAAATAGCTATTGCTTTAGAGTTGCTGTGGGAACTAAAATATGATACTGGTGGACAGTGTCCAGCATAAAACTGAGCATATGTTAGGAGCTCAGTGAATGGTAGCTATTCTTGTGGCTGTGTATTCAGTATGTATGCACATAAATTAATAATGGGGGAAGCAACATAAAACACAGCAATCACGTTTATGTGTTTACTCGTCAAATACGTATTTGCCAAAATTAAAGACTAGCTTTGTTTTTGTTCTTGTCCCTCTGTTGTCTTCAGCATCACAGTACTTTAGTGCTAAAATGGAAGAGAAAACAAGAGTGGAAGGGGGGCCCATAGGCGAGGGGGCTGCAAAGAGGTAGAGGCTGAGGAAACCCTAGAAGGAAGTCAGGGAGAGAATAAAGTCCATTCCACAAGAAGAGGCAAGTCAGGTAGAAGGAAAGAAGGGCAGGGGAGCAAGTTGGTAGAGGAATCTCTCCTCTCTCCAATCCGCCCTCTCCCCTGCCGCCGGCTTGCTCTGTCTCCTGTTAATACCCCAGTATGTTTCTTCTACTTCTGTATTAAACTCCATGGAAGGAGTTGGAGCGTCTGGAGGTATCTCTGCTTCCTACAGGACAGAGTCCATATGAAGCACTCCATGATTTGGTTTATGCCCACCTAACCTGTCCAAACTGACTTCTTCCTTCTCCTTCATGTCCTGCAGTGGTGACAGACATATCAGTGATGTGTGCTGTGCCTTTACACACTTCTTAGCTTTGTGAATGAACTTCCTCCTTGAAGCCCTAGACACACTTAACGACCCAGTTCAAGTGTCTCCTGCTGCATAGAGTTTCCCCGTGTCCTGCCTGAGCAGATCGGATCACCCGGCCATCGTACCATCACAGGTCTGCACGCTTGCGTGTGTCTCATCATATTATGATCATTTGACTGCCTGAGGACAGTCACGAGAGGTGTTGTTCTCTGAGAACCACAAACACTAATTGTACAACGTTCACGGAAGAAGTGAATATAGGGCCCTTTAAAGTTGCTTTTACGGCACGGATCATCTCTGGGGTCACGTTTACAAAAATAATTCTTTTTGGTGGCCCACTGGCTGCTGGGTCCACAGTACAACTCCCTAACTATGCCACAGACCCTTAGCCCCTGTGGATGCCTTCCTTGGGAAGATTCAGCAGGAGATATTAACTGGCCTCAAGTCATGTTAAAAATGCTTTTTAAGGGGTGCCTGGGTGGCTCAGTCAGTTGAGCATCTGACTCCTGATTTTGACTCAGGTCGTGGTTCCAGGGTCATGGGATCGAGCCCTGTGTCGGTCAGGTTCCACGCGGAGTATAGAGCCTGCTTAGGATTTTCTCTCTCTCTCCTTCTGCCCCTCTTCCCCACTTGCACACTCTCTCTCTCTTTCTTTCTAAAAGGAAATAATTACAATAAATAAAAAATTAAAATGCTTTATAAATGCAGAGATAATAACTCAGTAAAACAGTGCCACTGTCCCACTGTAATTATTTCTGTGATGCACCGTTTGCTCTTAATTGCAAAGATCTGCATGTCTTGGTTTAACGCGTGGCACTCTTTTGTTTATTTGGCCTAATTATTAAAACCATATCCTAACGGTTGTCAGGGCTAATGTTAGGACTGGGTGAGTCCCACATTCAGTACTGACCTCATGAAGAGTTTTGGAAGTGCCTGGAACATACTGGCACTCGATAAATACTGGTTCCATCTGAGTCTGAGTTTCTGACCCTGGGTCCCATTTCTAACCTGATTCTGAGATGCCTGTGTAGACCAGCCGGAACAGGTACCTGATACCACAGCAGAGAGGGGCCATCAAAACCACTCTGGCAGTTTCCAGAGAAATTCTGTGCCATTATTGTACAAGCATTGCCACACTAAATGTGGCGCCCGGGCCCTCGAGAGCGGGAGGCTCGGTCTGACATGTGGAGAAGTGGTCAAGACGGGCAGTTCCCTATCATTCCAAACACTGAAATATCTCTACTGTGAAGCAAGTGAGGGAGGATGGCACATTTTGAGCTGACCCATTAGTAAAATCAGCAAAGACCATTTCTGGCGGCAGGATAAAACTCGGCAGGTTTTCCGAGTTAAAAATTTAGGTGTTTTAGAGCCTGTATCGGCTTTGTTTCCATGGTGCCTGGGATGTCATTGCAGATCCTCCCCTCCTCCCCACCCCCACCCTCACCCTCCCACCCCCCCCTCAGCCCCCGCTGATTCTGGATTTACAGTCGCCCCAAGGGAAGACCCACCCAGTTCTGTGCAAGTCCCCACCCAGCTCTGCTTCTCCCTGAATTCATCAAACATTTGACTTATTTGGAGAGCCCAGAAGCTTTGCAAAGTTCGGATCAGTCAGCATTTTGTGATTTTTGCCAGACCCCTAATGTCACCTTTTCTTATGTTTTAGATCACATTTTGCGAATACAGTGGGCTTTACTTCAAACTTGGAAATCCCTTCTTGCTTTATGGAAGAATAAGATTTCTCTCTTTTAATAGCACCTTTTATTCTATATAAGTGGGGGGGGGGTGGAAAGCAAGCAAACAAAATATTGAAGTTACAGAGGCGCCTTGGGTGGCTCAGTCGGTTAAGCGTCCGACTCTTGATTTCGACCTAGGTCATGATCTCACAGTTCGTGAGATCGAGCCCCGTGCAGGGCTGTGTGCAGTAACAGCGAGGAGGCTGCTTGGGATTCTCTCTCTCTCTCTCTCTCTCTCTCTCTCAATAAATAGATAAGTAACACATATAAAAAATATTCAAGTTACAATATGGAGTGTACAACTTCCTGTATCCTAGATCAGTTTTCTAGTTGAAGAGTTTTATTTATGATATACCTATAAATTGTTAGGACACCAAAGGGACTCTCCCTTGCCCTGTCCTGCTAGGAAAGTCTGGTCATTTCTCTAGCCCTGCCTGCAGCCTGGATCGCCCCGATAATGCAGGTGCATGATGACACCCGTGCACACACATACAACCATCCTTCAACTTTTTATTTGTGGTCAAAAGTGGTCACAGGGATATAAGAAACTCTAGATATGCTGACAAACATGAAGGCGAGAACCACCGTGAGCTCTACTCTGCATCCAATAAACCAGACACCCTGGAAGCAAGGCCCAGCAATCTCATTTCTAACAAGCTCACCAGGTGATGTGATGTACACATTACTTTGAGAACACTCCCAGAGGTCTGCCTGTGTCCTGCAGATGCACACAGGCAGACATGGGATTGCCAGCTCTCTTATTACCAGCTGAGCAGGGAATGGTCTGGTAGCTCACATTCAAAGGCTGATTTTGCCCCCAAGGAGGAAACAGTTTTTGTCTGATGTTCACATGGTATGGGAGCCGTACTGTCCTATTAAAAAATATTTTGGAGATGGGCACTTGGGTGGCTCAGTCGGTTAAGCATCTGACTTTGGCTCAGGTCATGAGCTCATGGTTCATGAGTTTGAGCCCTGCATCGGTCTCTGTGCTGACAGCTCAGAGCCTGGAGCTTGCTTCGGATTCTGTGTCTCCCTCTCTCTCTGCCCCTCCCCCGCTCGTTCTCTGTCTCTGTCTCTGTCTCTCTCTCTCTCTCAAAAACAAACATTAAAAATTTTTAATTAAAAAAAAAATATATATATATATGCATATTGGAGAGAAGGGGAAAGACCAAAGATATGACAGTTGAACATACTCTTCAGATCTTGTCTATTGTTTTTTGTATTGTATTTTGTATCGTACACTCATATGGCAATTCTAGATTCCAGAGCTCTAAAATAACCCTGAGCCGTTCCCTAATTCATTCATTCTGCTTGCCTGAATTCACGCCATCACACAGCATAGTTTACATCCTTCTATTTATTCCACAATAAAGTTTATTCTAAGACTTCCCTGGAGTTTGTAGGCTACTGATTGCCATCACAGACACTCAAAATGTCTATCCTGGTGGCACGTCCGGATACTTCTTGTGCATTGTAAGCCCATTTCCTTAATCCTGTTAAAACCCTTAGATTCCTCCATCAGTACCTCCACTTCCTACTCATCTTCTCTCCATTCTTCTGGCAAAAGAACATCTGTTCAGAAAGCAAATAAGTTAGCTCCAAAAGGGTACAGCTATGACGTATAGGTCATCTGTTCTGGTGCATCGAGAGTGTAGCTCTGATGATAGATAATTGACATGGTGCAGGGACCTGGTGTTAAGCAATATTGACTCGCATAGTGAAAAGGTAATTTCTTCTCCATTACCTTTCAATCCCTCTGATTTCCTCTAGAGAAGTCTCTGTTTCACGCTAGTGTGTCTTTAATGCCCATCCAATGCCGACTGACTTCCCTACTGAGCACATACAGAACAGGTCTCAGAATAAGAGCCATCAACCAGACCAACCTATCTAGCCAACATGTAATAATATCAATTAATTTCCATTGTACTTGTTTTTGTAATTATCTTCTATGTATGGAAAGTGATATTCTATTCATCAGAGTTTATAAGTCTCTTAAGTTTCCCTTTAAATACATGTAGTTTTTAATGTGAATTCGATAAGAAAATAATTTTTTTATTTAAAAATTTTTTTAATTTATTTTTATTTTTTAATTTTGTTGAAGCCCAAGTTAGTTAGCATATAGTGTAATAATGGTTTCAGGAGTAGAATTTAGTGATTCATCACGTACATGTAACACCCAGTACTCATCCCACAAGTGCCCTCCTTAATGCCCATCACCCATTTTTTTCCTAATTTATTATTTTTAATTTTTTTAATTTAATTTATTTTTTAATTTACCTCCAAGTTAGTTAGCATATAGTGCAATAATGATTTCAGGAGTAGATTCCTTAATGCCCCTTACCCATTTAGCCCATTGCCCCTCCCACAACTCCTCCAGTAACCCTCTGTTTGTTCTCCATATTTAAGAGTCTCTTATGTTTTGTCCCCTTCCTGTTTTTATATTAGTTTTGCTTCCCTTCCCTTATGTTCATCTGTTTTGTCTCTTAAGGTCCTCATACGAGTGAAGTCATATGATTTTTGTCTTTTTCTGACTGACTAATATCACTCAGCATAATACCCTCCAGTTCCATCCACATAGTTGCAAATGGCAAGCTTTCATTCTTTTTGATTGCTGAGTCATATTCCATTGTGTGTGTGTGTGTGTGTGTGTGTGTGTGTGTATACCACATCTTCTTTATCCATTCATCTGTTGATGGACGTTTGGGCTCTTTCCATACTTTGTCTATTGTTGATAGTGCTGCTATAAACATGGGGGTGCATGTGTCCCTTTGAAACAGCACAACCTGTATCCGTGGATAAATGCGTAGTAGTGCAATTGCTGGGTTGTAGGGTACTTCTATTTTTAGTTTCCTGAGGAACCTCCATACTGTTTTCCAGAGTGGCTGCACCAGCTTGCATTCCCAAAGAAAATATATTTTTTTAAAAAATCAGGTTGCATGTAACAGGGCTGCATTATGATTTTTTACTGTTTTATGCCCTAGGCACTTTGCATTTCTGGGTCCTTTCCAACATTTATTCAGATATATATACAGATATATATACACTTACATATTCAGATATATATACACTTACACATATAAATATATATTGTATGTTTTATATAGTGTACATATGTGTATATATGTATTTATATATTATATATATAACATTTTATGACTGTATTAGCATAAAAATGAATATAATCTTCAACTCTAAAAGTTCATTTTTTTCTTCTGATTGTAAAAGAAATTAAAACACTTCCATGGGCCTTGGACACTGTGTCTACTATGCCTAATGCCTCGGTGAGCCCTCATATGTGATATAGCAAAGCTTAAAATGCTAGCTCATCATGACTGAAGTTTGTGGTGCACTAGTTTAATGCAACCTTCTCATTTTACCCAAAAAAATATATACATACATATACTGAGCTTCACAAATGTACAAGAACCTGCTTGAAGTCTTACAGTGTGGTAAGACACAATCAGGATCCTCTCTGCAGGCTGACCTTTACCTTGGGGGGCTGGTCAGTTCATGGTGATAATCACCGTTCCATAAAGAGAACCCATCTGAACCCCATTTGAAAAAAACACAAGGGATGCAAAAACCCAAGATAGATTTAGACTTCCCTTTCTGGACACAATTTTCTGATCACAGTCTCATCAAAATTAGCAGCAATGGAAACTTGCGCTTGGGATAGGATAACTACTTACATAATAGAGCAGTGCTTTCCAGGATAGAGTTTATAGATCAGATCAAAGGTTTATTTCTTGTGCTGTCAACTCTTCATCTTACATAGTGCTTTACAAAAGCAAAAAAAAAAAAAAAAAGAAAGAAAGAAAGAAAGAAAGAAAGAAAAAAAAAAAAAAAGAAAGAAAGAAAGAAAGAAAGAAAGAAAGAAAGAAAGAAGAAAGAAAGAAAAAGAAGAAAGAAAGAAAAAGGAAGGAAGGAAGGAAGGGAGGGAGGAAGGAGTCAAATCTCAGCAACTCAGCTGCGGGCAATTGTTCTGTTGACAATGCACTATAGAAAAACAGTCCAATACAATTCTTAAGAGCCACTACTGGCAACCAGACTTTATCTCTTTCTTTGTTTATCCAGTGTGTGTCTATACCTGAGAAAACTTTAAAAGGTATTTGTTCTTGAGAAATAGAAACAGATCATTCCTGAGAATACTCTTTTTTTTTTTTTTTTCAGTTGTCAAATGATCCTTTATTGAAATATTTTCCTTTGTACTTCTTAAGTAGCTGGGCATTCCACTGTACCACTGTTAGTATCATCTATGATGTCATGAAAATGATGGTCATCAGCACTGCATCCCACACACTGAGAAGTCCCCAGGTTCTCTTTACTGGCTCTAGAGAGCTCTCTGACTATAAAGATCGGTACTGCATCTGTCAGGCAATGTTGGCCATCTCATCAAAGTGATACTTCCACTGTGCTTGATGGGCTTTTGCTTCTGTCTCTGGTTCCTGGGGGCCTTTGACACTGGGGGGAGAGGCAGAAGGTACTACTTAATCTGGGTCTGTCTATTCAGTATGGTCAGTTTCACTGTCATTCTTAGACCCTTCCAGTCACCTGTTGCCTTGGGATGTCATCATCCCATCATTGCCTTTTTGGGTGACAGACCCAGGGTCCAGTCTTGGCAGCTGGGGCAGACGTGGCATCGACTTCCCGGCTCATGCACTTAAGGTCTGTGACTTTGATCCCATTGGGGTGGAGTTTCGGAGACGTGGTGGAGGCAGTAGGTACCAGATCAACCCAGAGTGGGATAACCAAGAAAGTTGCACCTTGACCTCTTCTAGGCCAAAAGACGAAAGAGCTGCCTCCAGCCATCTTTATCATCACACCACTGAAAATTCCTGACTTTATGCCAGCTGGTTTTATTATTATTATTCAGAATGCTTATATACCACAGGAAAGAATACATTTGGCAAAATATATTCCTTATAGTGAAGACCTCTTTATTTTGGAGCTCAACTAAAAAAGAGTTCTGGCCAGTTGAATTGCAACATAAGTGATCTTCAATCATGCACTCCCACAGGTTTATTGAGTCAAAGATTACGTAACTATATCTTTTAAAAATATAATTCTAATATAGAAAATGGAGCCTAGGATTTGGAGACAGGACTGGTCTTGAACCTTTTCTCCAGCTCTGTGATCTTGGGCAAGAGAATTACCTTTTCTGAGTCTTTGTTACCTCATCTGCAAAATGAAGTTAATAATACCCATTTAAGATGTTGTGTCAAAGATTAAATTATCTCTACAAATATTTATTGAGCACCTCCTATATGTCAAGCTCTTTCCTACAAATATCGTGGTGAACAAAACATAGGATTATCATTCTTGTACAGCAAGCGGTCTTGGATGGACTTGAATATTTGAATATTTCCTTCCTAGTTCTTAAGTCATTCAAGCAGAGTACTGCATGGAAGTGGATTAGAACTGGATTTCTTGTACCTGTAGTTCTAAAATAATTATCCCTCTGGCTGCCCCAGATTTTGGGTAACAATTGGGCTGCTAAAGGTTACTTAGAGATTCAGCAAGCCCATTTACAGATTTTTCCCATTTTTTTAGTTTATAAAACCTTACCAACCCGCAGAGCAACGTCTATATTTGCTAAAAATATTTTGTACTACTTTTACTTTTGTTAATATATACTGTTTAACAGTAAATATAATTTGCATTATAGACTTTTAGAGAGGGAGATATATATTCTTTAGTGCCTCAAAATTCTGAATAAGTTGTTACCCTGAGATTTGCCCCTGGCGCAATTGGCACAGGCACAGCTGGCCTCAGAAAGATCTTCTGTTATTGATGAAGATCTTTGATGGAAAAGATCATTGATGGAAAAAGTAGCTCCTTTTTAGCGGTGATGATGCCATTAATGAAGTGATCTAGAAAGATCTTCACTTTTCAAAGAGATTTTCTGACTGGCATCATCAGAGTACAGCCTAACCCTTCCAGGTGTGACATCTGATAATCAGCAAGTAGGCTAGGTAAAATAATGACAACCAGATAAGTAAGAATACTCAGATTAGTTATTTGAACTTATATAATATAGAAATGTGGATGATTTTATACTCAGTTTGGAACAATGGATGAAGAGGTAGAATTTAAACACTTTTTAATATTCACAAGTCAAAAATAATATATTGTCGCCATTCTATAACCCACACAGGCCATCCGAGTCAGCAATATCTTCGGTGTAAATGTTTGATTTGCAGGGATTTTTTTTTTTTCTGTGTGAGATTTGACAAGACTTGGCCTTGTTATTAGCTATACATTTGAATTTTATACATGAATGCACCATTGTAAAACTAGTTTTGGTGTTTCAAATCAGTGAAACTTCAGGCCAATGTCATCTGAGGTGACTGGATTATAGTGAAAAAAAAAAACAATAAAATAGATCTTTAAAATACATACTGTCTCTGTATCAACACACATGTACATTTTGCATGGTTCCCTTCAGTGCTAATTATACTGTTTTAAAACAACAATAGAGAAGCAGAGAGTAAAAAAATATAAAGTTACCCAACTGTGGAATCACCCACCCGACATTCTAGGAATACTATTCTCTAA
Organism: Panthera uncia; assembly: GCF_023721935.1. Lineage (NCBI taxonomy): Eukaryota > Metazoa > Chordata > Mammalia > Carnivora > Felidae > Panthera > Panthera uncia. Next base: position 97,524,984 of record NW_026057580.1, read on the forward strand.
TTACTAATATATTGTCAGTCAAAACAGTTACCTAGAGGAGGACACTTAAAGCAAAGAATTTCTACTATCAGTATTTCTTTTAAAATCCTGTATTTCTGGGGCGCCTGCTCAGTCGGTTAAGCGGCCGACTTCGGCTCAGATCACGATCTCGCGGTCCGTGAGTTCGAGCCCCGCGTCGGGCTCTGTGCTGACAGCTCAGAGCCTGGAGCCTGTTTCCGATTCTGTGTCTCCCTCTCTCTCTGCCCCTCCCCTGTTCATGCTCTGTCTCTCTCTGTCTCAAAAATAAATAAACGTTAAAAAAAAATTAAAATCCTGTATTTCTGTTTTCTCTATAAATATAAACAATATGTTGCTTCAAAGATGTTCACTTTGATATCACCACCATGTCTTTTCCTGCCACCTGGTTCCATTTTGCCATGACACTTATTAAATTTTGAAAATTATAACATTCAATTTCCTGCATTTTCTTTGAATATGCAAACAATACAGCAAGAGAGGAGCAAAGATTCTTTCATGGCCCTTAGGAGGTACTAAACAGAATTCAAACTTACTGGTGGTTCAGTTCTCAGTTCTGCCATCTTCTTACTCGAGAAACTCCCGTTTTGAAAGGCAAATCTATACCCTAACCCAATTTTACCTAAGATCTTTGTCCCTTATACCTGGCTATCAAATTTCAATACCAAGACAAGCGGATTTTCCTTTCTTGTCACCAAATTTCATCCACATCTTGGCCCACTAAACTGAGCATCCGAGTGGCCACTGCATCCAAACAACAAATGGGAAGGTCCTACCAAGCTTCTTTGGCGTCTGACTTCAAACATCATATCTAAATACATGTACTGCTGTTACAAACCAGTACATCCTTTCTGGAAGCTAATTTGGCTTCGTTTCCTAACCTGCTGCTGGTACACACATAATTTGGCATTATGTATCAACAGTCCTAAAATCTTCATAGACTTTAACCATAAGAAAATAATTTAACATTCAGACGTTCAGACAAAGAATTCTACAAAAGATATTCATCATGACATTTTTCATAAATGAAAAATTGAAGATCTTATACTACTTAATGTCCAAGAACAGGAATTGGTCAAATAAATTTTAGTATATCCACAAAATGGAGTTTTAAGCAGCTATGGTCAAGGTTGATATTCTAGGAGGATTTCTAAAGTGGCATATCAAAAATTCTCATGCTACAGTCCAAAACAAGATTGTGTGCACAGTACAATGTTAACTATGTATAAATAATATGAACAAGGAGAGGGCAAAAAAGGACATCTACCAAAATACTAAAGTAGTTATTTTTATTCCTTTCTTATGTTCTAATACATCCTTCAATATTATTGAAATTTCCTATAACAATCGTAATAAAATAAAATTTTAAAAATTCAAACACAGGAGAAAAATGCCAATGGAGTGATCAATGCACCACTTGCTTTCCCGTCCCTCCTACCTCTTAGGTGAGCCATACCCAGCTGCTGTCTGCTGTGGTGCTTTTGCTAGGAATTTGCACTATCCATTCTCCTACTAGAGACAAAACAACTATTGAGGGGCGATGATAAGAATCTGTGTCACCTGTTCTCTGTTCTTTTTCAGCACACAACAGTTTTGCCCTTTATATTAATCGAGATGAGGACATCACACCATGCGTATCCCAGCAGGAACAGCGGACTCGCCGCCATATGTACCTTCTCTGTTGGCTATATATTATGGTAAGGACAGTGCCTGCTGGGCTTTCGTATTGTATTAGATTTTGCACTGCTAAATTTGGGCACATATTTCATTATGGATATAATCACTAACAGATTCACACTGCGTGCCTCATTTGGTCCAGGACCTGGGCTTTGTCTCATTTCCCCAGATGCTTATATTTTTAGAAAGTATATGCCAAACCTCACACAACAGGAATTTGTTGAACAATCCCATGTAAGCAATGGTTCTTCCAAGGCTACATTTTTCAACTCTTTTTCAAACTAAATGTTTTTCTTGGACAGCGATTTTATTGCTTAAGGGCTTTTTGCTTGGGATTTTTTTTGTTGTTGCTGTTGTTGGTGAGCAAATGCAAATGAGAACAGAAGAAATGGCCTCTTTAGAGGAGTGACCTTAAACTTCAGAGGAAACGAGGGAAAATGGACATTTTCCTGAGTCAGTTTAGAACCTGTCTTGCAATTAGTGATTATACATAGCATGCATTGAAGGGTTTTTTTTTTTTTCAAATTGGGATAAATAAATCACAAGAAATCTCCACTTGGCCTCTGGGGCACGAATAGGTCCCAAGTGGGTGGTGCCACATTAATCTGATAACAGTACAGTTGCCTGTTAAGTTTACTTCACATTAATTTCAGTTCTTATCATGTTTTAATGTTTCAAAATTATTCCTTTTAAGACAGAGAATTTCTCACTTCTCTTTCGAATTCCAAGTCCTCTTTGATATATTAGTGTACACAGAAGAGGTCCCTCCTGCCAGCATTTCTGCCTCTTGGGACTCTCTTCCTGAGTTCTGGGTCACCATCCTCTCCTTTAAGCCTGAAGGACTGAACAAGTTCTCCCAAACACCCCAGAACTGTACTTAATCCCTCCAAAATCCCTGAGCGCTTTGGGAGGCCCAGGCAACCATGGAGCGCTTTGCTCCAGCCAACTCAGAAATACAAAATAAAGGCCAGTACAGTGCTTCACATACTTTGCACGAATGACCACATAACGCCCCAGATCTGACCAGAAGGGGAATTTGTTTCTAGGAAGTCCTACCTGGTGGCTGGATCTAAGGGGACATCCAGACAACAGACCCCAGGACAAACATGCAATAACATTCACTCCATCTGCCATTTCATTGACTAGTCAAAGACTGGGGAATGTTTGTTTTCCTAGTCACTTCCTAGATCTTTTGTTTCCACCCAAAGTGTTAAGTATTGATTTTCTCTGACAGAAAAGGTCCAGATGATCAGGGCTCACAGGTGAAGTGTGACTGAAATTATGTCTTAACACTAAATATATGTACTTTATATGTATTAACTTGATATTTAAATGACTCTTATCTTTCAGAAGAGTCATGTAGGGAAGCATGAATTATTCTAAGGATACATTCATTTAAAAATCAAAAATCATTAAGAATCAAAAACCCCCTTAGTCTTCCCAAATATAATCTCATTACGGTGTACTCATATATGCTTACCTCTGGGAAGGGAAGATTTTTATTCTGAGATCTCTGAATGTATTTCTGTGAATTCATTTGTATGCAATTAAATTATCTGAATCTGGGAGCACCTGGGTGGCTCAGTCGGTTGAGTGTCCAACTTTGGTTCAGGTCATGATCTCACAGTTTGCGGGTTCCAGCCCAACATGGGGCTCTGTGCTCACAGCTCAGAACCTGGAGCCTACTTCAGGTTCTATGTCTCCCTCTCTCTCTGCCCCTCCCCCACTCATGCTCTGTCTCTCAAAAATGAATAAATGTTAGCAAAGTTTCTTTTTAATTATCTGAATCTTATAGAGCCCCAGAGGTTTCGGGAAATATATACTTTCCAATGGCTTTTCTTCCACTGTGGGCACATTCAGTGCACGTTTCAAAGAGACACATGGGAAATACCACATACCCTTCATTATAGACCCCCAAGATCCCTCATTAAAATGAAGCATTACTCACGCTCTTCATGCCAAGCGACGCTTGCCAGCTCTGTGTACTCCCTACGTAAACCAGTACTTGTTTGGACATGTATTTGCATTAACCAGCAAATTCCCTAAGATATGTTCTGAGAGAGCTTTCAAAGTAGACTTTTTCCTTTGGTCTTCTGCCCTCGGTATTCAGAGCTATGCCAAGTGCTAAACAATGCCCCTAACATCATGTCATAGGATATAAATCCAAGGATTTTCACTGTTATCAAAAAGGTACTGGTTTTTGCTTCCTACCAGACTATCCCACAAGCCGCCGTACCAGTGACACAATAGTAGAAGGTTCAGGATACAAAATCTTTTGATAGCATACCAGGATTGTGACTGTACATTCCAGAACCTCGTGCCAAAATGGAAGAAAGCATTCCTCTTATCATGTGCTAATTATAAAACACATAGATCTCCCCTGCAGTCGTCTGCACGGTAGAGCTGAACCTGGACCTCTGCGGCTGCTGGCCAGGCTGTCCGTGCTCTGCTCTGATTCTCGCTTGCTGTCCATTCTCACACGTCTCCCTCCCCCATGTGAACTTGTTCCATTCCTAGATTTGGATAGCCAAAGGAGAGAAAGCAAGGGATATGGGAGCTTTCCCTCAGAGACTGGAGCCCACTGAGCTGCCACCCTGAGTGGCTCCATTTCCCAGCCTCCCTCAGTCCTCCTAAGCTGAGCATCAGAAGTCATCCTGGACTCCTTCCCTGTCTTCTTCTGCCCCCACCATACTTCTCTCCACTTACCCAGGTGCCTAGGACACAAGCATCTCCCTATACACTTATGGTGGGCTGTTAACTCCTTCTCTGCACACCTCCCCTCCATCATCGTCCCCCCACACATTCTCTGCACCCTAGTTGGGGGATTTCCCCTAAAAAATGAGATGACCCATATTAGCTTATGCAGAATACAACACAGAAGTCTTCTTGGTTTCTAATGCAACAGTAATTGTCAGCAAGTGTAATGACTACCATTCTTTTGACTTCGGTACCAAGTGCTTTTCAAATATTATGTTATTTAGTTCCTCAAATAACCTTTTGAGATAGGTATTCTCTGGCCTATTACACAGATAAGGAAACTAATCTTAGTTTAGAGATTATATGAGCTTAGAAAGTATATGATTCGCCCAAGGAAAAGCCACTTATTCTTATTGTTGCCAGAGCTGGAGTGTGGCTGCAGTCTGTACAGTTCACCATGCTCTCCACTGCCTTCTTCTGGATGAAGAGTGCGTCTGTGGGTGAACAGATTAAGTGCATGTTATAGTTTTGGTTTTGTCTCGAAGCAATATATCGGAAGCAGCATGTCTAATAGTTAAGGCCACTTCCTAGGTTAGAATTCTGAGCCCTTCACTTTATTTCTGAGCTCTCACATACTCAGATATAAAATAGGGTTAAGGACCTCACGGGGCAGTTGTGAGGACTGAGTTACATGTAGAAGCCATGGAACAATGCCTGGTACACAGTAAAAAATTTCTATATTTTCTATTATTGTTGGTAGTAGTAGTGGTGGTGTTAATATTAGTATTTCTATATTTGCTATTCTGAGAACAGTAAATAGTAGCAGAGCACATAGTGTTTTCTTATCAAGGGTTTGAGACTTTTAGTTACAATGCTATAAGCCCTTTCTTTTCCTTTTACTCTTTCTCGCTCACTCATACACTCTTCACTTTAAAAAACCAAAATAGCCCTAACATATATGAAAATATCTTTTTTTTTTGCTTTTTAAGTTTAGAAGGACTATAAGGAAATCTTAACGGGGGACTGAGTAAAACAGAGAGCTTTAAGATCATGGAATATTGACTGTGGTCACCCTCTAGTTAACAAATTCTGTAAGAGAAGACATCCTTACTCCACCTGATGCAGGACTCCTGGTACCAGTCTTTTCCTTGGCTGTGGCCCCACACCACCTCACATCTTTGTCTCCCTGGAGTACTGGTGCTGCTCACTGCTGTGCTTTAAAATCTGAAGGACATAGGAAGAGGAAACTACCCAAAATCTAGGAAATGTATATCCCAACGTTTCAGCAAGGGGTCTTCTTTGGCCTGAGAAGGCTTCTTCCAGCCCCTGTCCATTCCCCCCTCCCATCGTGGTTCTCATTCAGTAGAGTCCACATGAGATCTCAGCGCCCATGCATAACACATGTTAACACTAAATTCAAGGCATAGTCAGGAGCAAGGAGGCATCACAGAAGGAGAGAAAATAAGTCCTAGGAGTTTCTTCTTATGGGTAGACATTTCTTATCACTACGGTGAACTTATTTAAAGCAGAACAAAGATTTCTGTTGTCTCTGGGCTCTACTGGTTTTTGATAAATTTCATATTCCAAATCTCATTACCCCAGATGGGTCCATTGTGCAGTTCTCAAAACAGAAAATAAAACAAAGTAAAATCTTTCTTTTATGATATAATCTTAAGCTGCCCTAAATCAGAGTTCTATCTCCACCAAACTGATATCCCTCAGCTATGCAACTGCAGATTATTTTTTGTTTTCTTATTGAAACTTTTCTTTATTTCCTCAAGTAAGTGCTGGAGACAAATGTTTTTTACTTTTTATTGTTTGTTTGTTTGTTTATTTAGAGAGGGAGGGAGGGACAGAGGAAGAAAGAGACAGCATCTTAAGCAGGCTCCAACTTGGCATAGAATCCAGTGCAGGGCTCAATCCCATGATCCTGGGATCATGACCTGAGCCAAAATCAAGAGTTGAATGCTCAACTGACAGAGCCCCTCCCAGGTACCACAACAAGCATTGCTTTTTAAAACAGAGGGAAAAAATACTAAAAATAAGAGTGTACTCAAATTGGAGGGGCGTCTGGGTGTCTCAGTTAAGCGTCTGACTTTGGCTCAGGTCATGATCTTGGGGTTTGTGGGTTCAGGCCCCACATCGGGCTCTGTGCTGACACCTCAGAGCCTGGAGCCTGCTTGGGACTCTGTGTCTCCCTCTCTCTCTCTGCCCCTCCCCCACTAGTGTTCTGTCTCTCTCCCTCTCTCTCAAAAATAAACATTAAAAATTTTTTTAAATAAAAAATAAGAGTCTTAAAAATAATTTTTAGCCATGAATGAGTGAAATTTTATGGTTCGTGAGTTTAAGCCCCACCCTAGGCTATGCTCTGACAGTGCAGAGCCTGGTTGGCATTCTCTCTCTCTCTCTCTCTGTCCCTCCCCCCCTCATTCTCTCTCTCATTCTCTCTCTCTCTCTCAAAATAAATAAATAAACTTTAAAAGATAATTTCTACAAAAATAGTTAAAAATTTTTAATTTAATTTAAAAAATTTTAAAGTGAAATTTTAGACCCCTACTAAAGTGAAATTTAAAGTTCCCCTACTTAATTGGATGCTTCTTCACCAATTAAGCCAATCTGGCCAACATGTAGTTGTTCTCTAACTAGCAGATGACGTTTTCCTCTGTTCAACTGGAACCTTTCGCTCCATCATAACTGCGTATCCTGATGACTTTTACATCTGTCATAATGTGTGGAAGTTTTCCTGATTTCCTGGCAGTAGAGTATGAGGAGTAAGAAAGAGTAAGGTGCTGAAAAAATAAGGTAGCAAGTACTTGGCATTCTGAAGAGAGGTGCCTTTCTTGGATCTTATGCTCTCATAAGCCCAAGCACTCTGTTCCCTTACGCATCACCAAAGCCATCCACATTCTTTGCTGTGCTCATCTTCCCCACCTTCCTTCCTCAACCTGGCTTGGGAGAAGGAGGGTGTCTTTACAGCCTCAAGTTTGGGGTCTAGAGGAGCCACCGGGGAAAGAAGTGCCTCCCCACACTCACCAAAGCCAAGTGTAAGAGGTTCTAAGAGAATCCCTGGTAAATACCAGGTGTGAGACAGGAATCTCACTTGGAAAGCAGACTTGTTAACTTTCCTTTGTCTCCTGCCTGAGCAAGGAAGAGCATTGGAGGGATATGGCAGGGTGGAGGGAGAGACAGCTATAGAGCTGTCTCTGTATAGCATATGACCTCATAGGTCATATCATTGCATGTGGCAAAGATGGGTGAGTTTCTTGTGGATCTGGTTTGACACTGAGAGAGGGCACTGGGCCCACCCAAGAAGGCCAGACCCTGGACAAGGGTTTCCAAGCAGCAAGAAACTGGAATATACTACCATGAATAGAAGCCAGTCTATCCCCCACATACAGAACTTGTGCAGTGGAGAAGCCCTTACAAACATGCATGAGTACCCCATGCAAAAGTGAGTATCTGACCATCAGCCTCACAGCATTTATGAGTAGGAAGTTGGTATTACCAGAGGGAAAAGGGAAACCACTTGCACAGCCATGAGCAGTGAAGTCAGCAGATGTTCATCCTCCTCCCACTTCCCCTCCAGATCCCCAGCTAACAAAGAAGCATTCCAGAACCAGGCTATGCCCTCCCATTCTACTTCAGGGTACTGGGGGAGGAGGCAGAGCCCCTTCTGCAAAAATGCAGAGCCCCTTCCCACTTATGGCTCCGGCAATAATCCTGGTGTGTCAGTGCAGGCAAAAGGCCAGTGTGTTGGAGCAAGGTGAGGGAAGAGTCACTGGAGACCCCTGGATTGGAGGGAGGATTATGTAGGCCTCGTAAGCCATGTAAGGACCGTGTCCTTAATTCAGACGGAAATTAAGAGTTACTGGAAGCTTTTGAACAGAAAACTGACATGATCTGAGACGCTTTTTAAAAATGTTTTTATGTTCATTCATTTTTGAAAGACAGAGAGAGACAGAGCACAAGCAGGGGTGGGGCAGAGAGAGAGGGGGACAGAGAATCCGAAGCAGGCTCCAGGCTCTGAGCTGTCAGCACAGAGCCCGATGCAGGGCTGGAACTCACGAACCGCGAGATCATGACCTGAGCCGAAGTTGGATGCTCAACCAACTGAGCCACCCAGATGCCCTGATCTGAGACATTTTTAAAGGATCACTTTGGCTACTATGTTAAGAATGGACTGGGGGCAAGGATGGAGCAGGAGAACGATTACGAGGCTGTAGAAGTAATCCCCTCTAGTAGGCGATGGCATGGCTTGGACCAAGTTAGTAGAAATGGCAGTGGGAGAACTAGAGGATTCTGGATATATTCTGAAGATAGAGCCAGTAGGATTTCCTACTTAATTTAGACCAAATCTAAATTAAATTCTGGGCTCAGCCCTTCAATACTTTTTTAACTTGATGTGATGTGCAGAATAATGGCCCCAGAAATGTCCACATCCTAATCTCCAGAATTTGTGAATATACCACCTCAACGTGAAAAAAAAAGATTTTGCAGATGTGATTACATTAAAGACCTTGAGGTGGGGAGATTATCCAAGTGGGCCCAAATCTGGTTTTCCTGCTGTGTTTAGAGAGGGGCAAGACTGTGGGAAAACAGTCAGATGGATATTATAGGAAAAAGACCCAAATAATCCTACCAGCTTTGAAGATAGAGGAAAGGGACCAGGATCCAAAGAATGTGGGCCACCTCTAGCAGCTAGAAGTCAAGGCAATGGATCCAGAAAGGGACACAGCCCTGCCGGCGTCTTGATTATGGCCTTGTGAGACCTGTGTTAAGACTGCTAACCTACAGAATTGTAAGATAAGCATGTGTTGCTTTAGCTACAAAGTTTGTAGTAATGTGTTATAGCAGCAGTAGAAAACTCACATACCTGGGCAAATCATTTAGTCTCTATGGGCCTCAGTTTCCCCATCTGAAAAAAAAGAGGGTGATGATACGTAGGCAGGATTGCTCTGAGAGTCGGAAAAATGCCTGCCATATAATTGGCCCTTAGTACAGTAGCCATTGTTGCTGTTCTATTTATACACTAAGAATACTCGGGGTAGGTGATGGGCATTGCAGAGGGCATCTTTTGGGATGAGCACTGGGTGTTGTATGGAAACTAATTTGACAATAAATTTCATATAATAAAAAAAAAAAGAATACTTGGACCCAAAATAGCCTAAACCCGGCCCCTTTCTGTATGTTTCTTCCTTCATTAACCTGTGGTGCCCATTCTGGGAGCTGGAAGTCCAGCTCCTTAAAGTCAAACCGTCTTTTGTTCAGTTTCCCTCTTCCCTTGCTTTGGGCAAATCACTTATCCTCTCTTAGCCTCCTTTTACCACCTTTAAAATGGGAGTAATGCCTGCACCACAGAATTGCTATAGGGATCAACAAGCACATGGGGCCCTCGGGAAATGATCACATCTTTCCTTCCTCCCACCACAAAAATCCAGAATGTCTGAGGAGTGTATGGGAAAGTCCTATTTCTTTCTCTCTCTCTTCCCCACCACCCTTTATTGTCATTGTATCCTCTGGTCTTCTTATGGAGTCTGGTCCTGCTTCATGGGTTTTGTGTCCCCTTACAACCTATTAAGAATGCTAAAGGGCTTTCTGAACATTTCTTATGGTTCGTACCATAAGTTGTTTCCCAAGCTCTGCTTTTCCCCTGAGAGTGGAGAATGTCATTGCTTTCCCATTATTCTGGTCTGCTTGTTTTTACAAACACGTTGTTGAGAGGAGTTTTTCTCTCGTCTTCTAAGGAGAAGTCTATCTGGACAATGGAGGCCTTGCCAACTGAGAGTAGGGCTTGCACTCGGCCCCTCGGAGTGCTCACTTGGGTGTTGAGTGAATCAGTTTCTTAGATCTGCATCTGGACAGAAGAGGCTTGTGTGTATAATTCATCTCGGTTCCCAGTATTTATTATTCTGAGTTTCGTCTTCTCCTACCCCCAACAGCTGGTTCTCAGACTTGCTGGGAGCACATAAAGAACTCGAATTCCCCATATGCTGTTAACCATGCCCCCTGCCCAAAAATCATTTTCTATGTGATTATGACCCTACCCATACTTCCCAGCACTGCAGCTATACCAACACAACTGTTTCTTTTCCCTGTAGTTTTCTGGAATCACCAGTTTGATGCCTCTTGTGTCCTCGAAATTACTTCGCAGTTTTACTTTGCATTTCTTCTACCAGCTCTGCCCCCCTCCCTCTACCCCACCTCACATTCCCCAGTCCTCTCTCAGAAAATGGCCCAACCTTGCCTTTCACAGAGACTGAATGCAAGAAAGGCATTTCTTCCCTCAGACTTCCTTACTGTACTCACTCTCTTCTTGCCTCCTGTGACAATAGGGGAAGAATTTCTACAACTTCCAACAGGTGACCATCCCTCTGTGCTCTGGCTCCTCCCCCCTCCAGCTCTTCATCCATCCTCATTTCATTCTCCTGCAACTTCAGTCCCACTGACAGGTCCTTCCTTTTTTTTTTTTTTTTTTTCTTTTTTTAATGTTTATTTTTGAGAGAGAGACAGAGCACAAGTGGGGGCGGGGGCAGAAAGAGAGGGAGCCACAGAATCTGAAGCAGGCTCTAGGCTCTGAGCTGTGAGCACAGAGCCCGACGTGGGGCTCAAACTCCCAAACTGTGAGATTGTGACTTAAGCTGAAGTCGGACACTTAACCCACTGAGCCACCCAGGCGCCCCCCGACAGGTCCTTCTAATGAATACTGGAACACTCTCCATCCGTGTCCTATCTTAAACATAAATTACCCTTCTGGGACCACCCCCTTTTACATCTAGCTACTGTACGGACTCCCTATTCACAGCCAAGCTTCTCTGAAGAGTTGTCTACAGTCTCTAGTCCTCTTTACACACTTAACAGCCAGGGCAGGCTAGCCACTAAGAAAATGGATTTGTGACCTGAATTGCCTGAGCTTGGATCCTGCTTCTACCATATGACTTTGGGCAAGACACTCAACCTCTCTGTGCCTTTGTTTCCTCACCTACAGAATGGTGTAATAAGAGTACCTGCCTCATAGGGCTGTTGTGGTGATTAAAGTAGGATTAATCTTTAGTGTCTGTAAAGCCAGAGGAGATTGTGTGCTTTTTATTTATTTTTCATTATTTATCACTTATCACTTATTATTTATTTATCATTATTAACCCACTCCAAAGGGAGTTAAGCTGCATTACTTTAGCAAAGCCTTGGTCGACGTCACCAGTGACTTCTATTTTGCTAAATTATTCGAGTGCTTCATAGACCTCTTCTCCGTTGATATTTCAGCAGTTCTGATACTCAGTTATGTCCCTTCTTGAGTTACTCTCTTCTCAGACTTGGATGATGTAACAGTCTCCCAGTTTTCCTTCCAGTTCTCAAAATGATCCCTCGCAGCATCGTCTGCAGGCTCCTCCCGCCGCTCCACCCAAACCCCAGTGCTGGAGTTCTTTGGAGCTCAGTGGTCGGTCTTCTTCTTTTATTTATTACCTTTCAAATTTTATTGTGATAAGAATACTCAACCTGAGATCTACCTTCTTAACCGAGGTCCTCTTCTTCTTACTCCCTACTGTCCCTAAGTAAACCCATCCACTCCGTGTTTGTGATTTCTTCCATCCAGGATCCCCAGCTCAGAACTCTCTTCTCATACCTACTCATAAGCTCCTCATGCTTGCAATTCCACACCAAGCTCATGCAGTACTCACTTTCCCAACTGCACCCCAAACCTGTGTTCCTTGGGCATTGCCCTCCACCCAAGTTTTTGTGCCAGAAATCTATGAGACACCCACAACCCAGCTTCTGAGGTCTTTTACAGATAGTCATTCAACAAGTTCTGGCTTCTAGGCCTCCAGGAAACTTCTAGAATCTTTGCACTTTGCTCCCTCTCCACTGTCAATACCATGGTCCCAGCTTCAGTCATCTCTCTCCTGAACCACTGCACAGAACTGGCATTCCCTGTCTACCCACAGGATCCTTGGGTGATCCTTTAAAAGCATACATGACGAGGGGCACCGGGGTGACTCAGTCAGTTGAGCGTCTGACTTCGGCTCAGGTCATGATCTCACAGTTCATGGATTTGAGACCCGCATCAGGCTCAGTGCTGACAATTCAGAGCCTGGAGCTTGCTTTGGATTCTGTGTCTTTCTCTCTCTCTCTCTCTCTCTCTCTCTCTCTCTTCCCCTCTCCCACTTGTGCTCTGTCTCTCTCTCTCTCAAAAATAAACATTAAAAATTTTTTTTATAAAAAAAGCACACATGACGAGGCACCTGGGTGGCTCAGTTGGTTAAGCATCTGACCTTTTTTTTTTTTTTTTAATTATTTTTAAGTTTTTGTAAATTTACATCCAAATTAGTTAGCATATAGTGCAATGATGATTTCAGGAGTAGATTCCTTAATGCCCCTTACCCATTTAGCCCACCCCCCTTCCACAACCCCTCCAGCAACCCTCTATTCTCCATATTTAAGGGTCTCTTATGGTTTGTTCCCCTCCCTGCTTTAATATAGCTTTTATTTTTGCTTCCCTTCCCTTATGTTATTCTGTTCTGTGTCTTCAAGTCCTCATATGAGTGAAGTCAGATGATATTTGTCTTTCTCTAATTTCACTTAGCATAATATCCTCTAGTTCCATCCAGTAGTTGTAATGGCAAGATTTTATTATTTTTTTAATTGCTGAGTAATACTCCATTGTATATATATACCATATCTTTTTTTATCCATTCATCCATCAGTGGACATTTGGGCTCTTTCCATACTTTGGCTATTGTCAATAGTGCTGCCATAAATATTGGGGTGCATGTGCCCCTTCGAAACAGCATACCTGTATCCCTTGGATAAATATCTAGTAGTGCAATTGCTGGGTCTTAGGGTAGTTCTATTTTCAATTTTTTGAGGAACCTCCATACTGTTCTCCAGAGTGGCTGCACCAGTTTGCATTCCCACCAGCAGTGCAAAAGAGATCCTCTTTCTCTGCATCCTCGCCAAGATCTGTTGTTGCCTGAGTTGTTAATGTTAGCCATTCTGACAGGTGTGAGGTGGCATCTTATTGTGGTTTTAATTTGTATTTCTCTGATGATAAGTGATGTTGAGCATTTCTTCATGTGTTGGTTGGCCATCTGGATGTCTTCTTTGGAGAAGTGTCTATTCATTTCTTTTCCTCATTTTTCACTGGATTATTTGTTTTTTGTGTGTTGAGTTTGGTAAGTTTTTTATAGATTTTGGATATTATCCCTTTATCGGATGTGTCATTTGCAAATATCTTCTCCCATTCCGTCGGTTGCCTTTTAGTTTTGCTAATTGTTTCCCTCGCTGTGCAGAAGCTTTTTATATTGATGAGGTCCCAGTAGTTCATTTTTGCTTTTGTTTCCCTTTCCTCTGGAGATGTGTTGAGTAAGAAGTTGCTGCGGCCAAGATCAAAGAGGTTTTTTCCTGCTTTCTCCTTGAGGATTTTGATGGCTTCCTGCCTAACATTTAGGTCTTTCATCCATTTTGAGTTTATTTTTGTGTCTGGTGTAAGAAAGTGGTCCAGGTTCATTTTTCTGCATGCCACTGTCCAGTTTTCCCAGCACCACTTGCAGAAGAGACTGTCTTTATTCCCCTGAATATTCTTTCCTGCTTTGTCAAAGATTAGTTGGCCATACGTTTGTGGGTCCATTTCTAGGTTCTCTATTCTGTTCCATTGATCTGAGTGTCTGTTTCTTGTGCCAGTACCATACTGTCTTGATGATTACAGCTTTGTAATACAGCTTGAAGTTCGGGATTGTGATGCCTCCTGCTTTGGTTTTCTTTTTCAAGATTGCTTTGGTTCTTCGGGGCCTTTTCTGGTTCCATAAGCATCTGACTCTTGATTTTGGCCCAGGTCATGATCTCGTGGTTCATGAGATCACGCCCTGCATCAGGCTCTGCACTGACAGTGTGGAGCCTGCTTGGCATTCTCTCTCTCTCTCTCTCTCTCTCTCTCTCTCTCTCTCTCAAAATAAATAAATAAACATTAAAATAAAAACACACATGACCATGTCACTCCCTTGTTCAGAAAGTATGGATGACTTCCCATTGCTTCTAGGAATAAATCCAAAGTTCCTTTTCATGGCTTAGGGGACCTGCATTATGTGACCCCACTGACCTCTCCCACCTCTTCCTCCTCCTCTGCCCTCTTCATTTGCTAGCTCCAGCCACACTGATAGTCAAGGGCAATCTAAGTTTCTTCTAAGTTAAAACTTTCACCTTCTCCATACCTCCACTCAACCCCCACAAGTCATGTCCCCACAATTATTCATCCTAAATCCTACTCATTTTGTAGGTCTCTGCTCAACTAGGTCTTAGGGAAGCCTTCTCTGATTCCCAAGACTTGGTTCAACTTCTCCATGCTACACACTGCTTTAGCGCCCTGCTCATTTCCATCTAAGGAGTTAAAAAACAGTTGTAGTTATGAGGTTATTTGGTTAATTTTTTTCAAAGTCTGCACCCCAGATCCCCTCCCTTCACTATCTAGAGCAAGAGATAGATCTGTAGTTGAACTGGTCTTAAGGAAAATAAAGAGAGCTTCCCTGTCTACAGTTTTCTCAGGGTTAATACAAACACACTTCCTTCAGACATCACATCAATCCAAATGTCAGGAAATATTCTTAAGATAGATTGTTTAATAAGAGAAATTGTGACAGTGTCTGAGTTTTAAATGCAAGCAGATAAAGTAGGGAAAATTTAAATTATATATATATATATATACACACACACACACCTACCTTACACTTAGCTCAGTGGTAGCTATATAAAGTGGTTTACAATATGCCTACCACCGATTTATCTAATACTGAATTTCAGCGTGGCTTTTCTCCCACCAGCCTGATTCATGTAAATAGCCAACTGACACTGATAGACTTGTAGAAAAAACCACACAGACTGCACTCCTTGCCAGAGTGACATCCTATATGGGAGGTAACCCAGTTCAGGCAATAAAAACATTTCAAGTAGAGGAAAGATTCATTTATTAGCCAAATTATAGCCTCTTCATTTCCTGGAGGTGAACCTTCTCAGTGTCTAAGAGACTATGGGAGCATTTTGAAGGTTCAGAACATATCCTCTGGTGGCGGCAGGAGGGGATGATGTGAACATCCTCACAGTGACCCTCAGCCCTGCCCCGTGTCACCTTCAGCAGACGATTTCCACAGCCTGCAATAACCAGGAGAAAAAAGAGTTCCCAGGCATGTGTTTCCCACAACACCCAACATCGCTGGTCTCCCCAGAGGCACAAAATAAAAATTGATTGAAAATAAACACTTCAGATGAGGAGATATCTGTACTAGATTTGAGTTTATGCCGCAAGAGTGAAAAGAAATTTACAGCCAAAATGACCTTTTGTTTGAGATCTAATGGAAATGGCAAGAGAAACTTGGTCTAAAATAACCATGAGAAACTTTGACCTTATACATATAAGTAGACCCATTTCCCTAGTAATTTTCAAAGAGAAAGAACTAGCTGGCTATTATTATCATATTTAATTCTTCCTTAATCTGAAAGGTCTACATCAATGTTGACTCAGGACAAGGTTCATTAACTCTCTCAAACAAGCGTTTATTGTGTCCCTGGCACGTGTCCAGCATTGTGCTAGGCGCAGAGGGTAAACAATATATTAAGCTTCAGCCCGACCCTCAAGGAACCGACGGTCTATTGAAGGATACAGAAAAATAAAAAAGCAATTACCCTACAGTTGATGAGGGCTGTTTATAACAGTGGAAATACAGGAGGCTCTGAAAGCTTAGAGGAACATTCCCTAACCCAGACTTACAGGGTCATGGGTTAGGCCTCTGAAAGAAGTGACATATAAGCTGGTCCTTGAGGGTAAGTGTTAGCCAGATGAAGGTCCAGTAAAAGTGGGATAAAAGTGCCCAAGGCAGAGAAAGGAGATGGTCTGGAAGCAAGAGAGGGAAAATCATCGTCAAAGAAGTCCAGTGCACTTGGAGCAGGCCACATATTGCCCTCCTCCAATCAGGACGAGCTAAATCCTATCTTTCGTCTTCCCACCAGAACTGCTTTAATTTCACCTCTGTACGACGTACTTCTTTGACCTGTTTTGCGCATGTTTCTTTGGTTGGTTGGTTGATTGGTTGGTCTGCCCATTCCCATGACACCAGGCTCTCTCTGGCACCCTCCTCCTCGTTCTCCTCGGCAGGCCCTGTTGGTCTTGTCCCACTCATGCTCATACCCTCTTGGCTCACTTTCTCATGCTGTCTCCCGTCCACCCTCCACCTCTTGGCCAGAGTGTTTTAAAATGCAAATCTGATCATGTCAACCCTCCTACTTTAAAACCCTTGTTTGTTTTGTCCTGTTTGGGTTTTTTTTTTTTTTCTTTTTCTTTTTGGTAGCACTTTTATTTTTCCTTATGCCATGACGTATCCTTGGGCTGTGATAGTCTCACATGGAAATAGAAAAATAAGACGTGTAAGTTAGCCTTAAAAGCTGAGAAATACGTACCAAAATCTTACATAAATTAAGACAGTGCATAAATTAACAGGTACAAATACACAAATTGTTTTGCCACTATAGTGAGTAGTTTAAACCCTGTGCTTTTCTGCTGAAAAAACATTGGATGAGAAATAAAATGGAGTCCAAAGGCTTGGATTAGCTGTGTTTCCTAGCTCTGCTGGAAGACTGCAAGAAAGAAGTGACAGTTCATTCATAAAGTCTTGCCAGCCTCTAGAGATATCTAGGAATTGCCATTAGTACTCAGTTCAGATCTAATCAAGCCCCAGAGGAGTGAATAGCTCACATGAAATTGTCAGCCAGCCAAAGCCCTCACATCAGGCCAAGTCCCTTCCATAACCACATTACCCTTAGCTTCCCCATGTCACACAGAATGCCCAACCGAATGTGTAAACTTTAAACCCAACGTACATACAGAATTTCAGAAAATGTATTATAAAGAAACAGTTAATGAGGACAGTGCTGAACAGTGCTATTTGCCTTCCTGTCAGACTAGGAGAAGTGTCTTTTTAAAAAGACATACTCCAGGTAGACAAGTCTAACAGAAGATGTATACCTCTGTCAGGGCAAACCTGTACTTGTGGACGGACTCGTACAGAAAACTGTGTATCTGCCAGCAGTTCATTTAAAAGTATTTGCAATGGCAAACACACAGGCCAAACTCACTGGCACTCTACCTGCTAATCCACACCTGCTGGAAGGTTAAAGTTGTAGCCTGACACCATAATTGCACTCAAAGGAGTGGTAACCTTAATTTTCATTGTAGTTGGCTCCAGAGCTGTGACATCTGTGTCCTGAAGTGAGTACCACCGGGTTCCTTGGTAATACCACCAGCCACGCAATGCACATTGGGTTGGCATCTAGGCCCTTACCACTATAAGCTTCACATCTTATGGTTGCATTAGAGGCCTTCTCACGAATGCCATGATTTCATGCCAAAGAAGGATGGCTACAAAGAGCTTCTCAGTCTAAGAACCTCTCATTTTCAGAGAACCTCAGCTAACTTCAAGGAGCTCAGTTCTATTCTCCAGAGAGGACACTAAGCGGCGGTACCTCCTGTTTGACATCCAGAATAGGATGGCACCACTTCTCCTCCATGTCATGTACAATTTCCTTCACTTCTGTGGGGGTGAAGCTCTAACATCTTATTCTTGCAGTCTTTGGAAATATTCTTCCAAGTCTCAACAAGCTGGGTTCAGAAATAAGATAACGGGACCAGGTGTAACCTTCATGAATGGGCATTGACCCAAGTCTGTACACCCAGCAGCATCTGACCAGAGGCATGCTGGAACAGCACAGTCAGAATAGCAAAATGTATAGCTGGGCTACAGTTATAAACAAGACCCGTGACAGGTGGCCTTGAGGTTCAAGGGAGCTTCACTTAAGAAGGGAGTAGGAATAGCAATAGGAATCACTGCAGAAGGCAGAGTGTCAGATTTCCCATCCCACCCAGTAGGAGTAGAGCCACACGCGATAGCATTCTTTGATGACAGATACCCCTCTTGTTCTGGGTTAATCATCCATATGTTCTCCCTCTGCCCCATACCTACCATGACATCCTGTTGTTTGGGGCAATAAATAACAGAAGGCAACCAGGCACACTGATTATCATCCTTAGCAGAGACATCTTTGCTCATGCTGAGGGAAAGACAAGTGACTTCTCCATTCTTCTTGATACTTTCATTTCCTGCCTACACAGATGAAAAAGAACTGCCCTTGGGGCACCTGGGTGGCTCAGTTAGTTAAGCATCCAACTCTTGATTTCGGCTCAGGTCATGATCTCATGGTTTGTGAGATCAAGCCCCACATCAGCAGGCTGTCAGCACAGCGCACAGCCTCCTTGGGATTCTCTCTCTCCCTCTTCTGCCCCTCCCCCCACTTGCTCTCTCTCTCTCTCTCTCTCTCTCTCTCTCTGTCTCTCTCAAAATAAACTTAAAAGAACTGCTCTTGAAGAAGTGACAGCATCTGAAGAGGCTTTGATTACTTAAACTCTTTAGTGGCCTCAAAGGCCCTGTCTGACCTCACCCCTGCCTACCTGCACCACCTCGTCTGCTTCCCTTGCCTGCTCACCCTCTATCCTTCAGTCACACTTGACTTCTTTCCATCCTCAGACACACTGGGCTCTCTCTTGCCTCAAGACATTCACACATGTCCTTCCCTCACTACTCAATCTATTGCCTGGCTTTCCTCCAGCTGGCGAAGTCCTGAGTGTGGGGGCTACGCCTCTTGTGTTCATTGCAGTATCCCCACCTCCTAGCAAAACGTTTGGCTCAAAGCGTGTGTCAAACACAGGGGTGAGTGAATAAGAAGAGGCTGTAAGCAAACATTAAGGTTTGGTGACAACAAGCTGAGTGAGTGGTTATCTCTGGGCTTCTATTTTCTTTGTGACATGACATTATCTAAATGCAAGGAGGAAGGTGAGAAACATGGAAGGGGTTTTTTGGCTTGCTTGTTTTGTTGTTTTAAGAGGGAATGATACAACAAACCCCTACTACCCATCACCTAACTGCAATAATTATCAATATGTTGCCAAACTTGTTTCATCTACACCTATTGTTGGATTTTTGTAGGCATATAATTTACATACCATCCAGTGGTTTTAAGACGATTCATGAAGTTGTTCAACCATCACTATTATTAATTCCAGAACATTTCTGTCACCCCAAAAAGAATCCCTCTACCCTTTAAGTAGTCGCTCCCCATTCTCCCCTCCTCCAGCCTCCGGAAATAACTACCCTACTTTCTGTCTCCATGGGTTTGCCTATCCTGGATACTTCATATAAATGGAACCATACAATATGTGGCCTTTTGTGTCTGGCATCTTTCACTCATCATGATTTTTTTTTAAGATTCATCCGTGTCGTAGCATATATTACCACTGCATTTCTTTTTATAGCCAAATAATATTCCACAGACATAGCACAATTTGTTTATCCATTCATGGACAAACATTTGGGTTGATGGACATTTTTGGATTATTTCCAGCTTTTTGGCTAAAGATGGAAGGGTAATGAATAAAGTATCCACATAGTTGGGGGGGTTTTAGCTGTTTATTTTACTCAATAAGTAGTTTAATACTTAGATACAGATCCATAATGGAATTTTTTTTCTTTTTTTCTTTTATTTAAATCCAAGTTAGTTAACATATGGTGTAGTAATGGTTTCAGGAGTAGAATTTAGCAATTCACACATATAACACCCAACGCTCATTCCAACAAGTGTCCTCCTTAATGCCCATCACCCATTTAGCCCATCCCCCCATCCAACACCCCTGCTGCAACCCTCATTTTGTTCTCTGTATTTAAGAGTCTTGTACAGTTCGCCTCCCTCTCTGTTTTTATATTATTTTTCCTTTCCTTCTCTTATGTTCATCTGTTTTGTTTCTTAAATTCCACATATGAATGAAATCATATGATATTTGTCTTTCTGTGACTGACTTATTTTGCTTAGTATAATGCATTCTAGTTCCATTCACATTGCTGCATATGGCAAGATTTCATTCTTTTTGATCTCCAAGTAATATTCCAGTGTGTGTGTGTGTGTGTGTGTGTGGTGAATATATATATATACATATATATATATACATATATATATGTATATATATATATTCACATGTTTATCCATTCATTCAGTTGATTAAAATATCCATGTAGTTAAAGGGAGAAAGAGCGTACAGGAAAGCATATTTCAGGCCATAGGGATACCTGGTTGAATTTGAGGCCATAAAATGATGCTGCACTATCATATACTTTTATGGCACACAAAACCCTCTGAAGTGAGCTCTGCCTCTTCCCCATAACTGCATTCACCAGTTCTACTAAACTTCTTGCAGTTTCTTGAACTTTATTTCACTCAGCTCTGGTGTTGGCAATGTCTTTCTCTCTGTGGGGACCATTTTCTTCCAGGATTTACCTCCTTTTGCCATCTATCTTTGGAGTCTCAGATCAGACATCAATTCCCCCAAGACATTATCCCTGGCACTCTGGTTGGTGTTAGGTGCCCCTTTCAAGTGTCCCCTGGTATCCCTAATCACTCCATCACAGCACTTACAGCACTGCTTTGAAACCTCACCCCTGCACTACCACTGGACTATAAGCTTGAAAGGGGAAAAAAAAAAGTTAGAGAGGGATGGAGGCAAACCATAAGAGACTCTTAAAAACTGAGAATAAACTGAGGGTTGATGTGGGGTGGGAGGGAGGGGAAAGTGGGTGATGGGCACTGAAGAGGGCACCTGTTGGGATGAGCACTGGGTGTTGTATGGAACCAATCTGACAATAAATTTCATATAAAAATAAATAAATAATTTACTGTTAACCCCCCAAAATAAAATAAAATAAATTTTTCAGAAATATTAGCTTATCAATTCTCCCATTGTTTTTCTTTGTCCACATTTGCTGTTCCATTCTTGAATGAGGATGTCTAGAACAAAACTGGAAAGTGACAAGAGGCTACTCTCTCAGGTGGACACATGTAGAAAAGAATAGAGTCCTAGCCAGAATTTAAAATATAATCTAGCATTAATGATAGCATCTTAATTGACATTGAAGAGGGTCAAAGTGCTTTTTCAGAAGAAAGAAAACTTAGTAATATGCTTTCCCCATTACCATCAATTTTGTTAACTTAACTTTTTATTCCTGTTTGCTCCTCAAAATCATTAAACTACGGAATATCTGGATTTTTAATAGCATACTGCGTTAATAGGGATATTGCCTGAACTTGACCAAATAAATCCTTCTTTAAAATAACCACACAGAAAATATAGCTACATTTAAAACACTGTATGCTCCAAGACTTTGAATGAATTTTCTTCTGAGGAAGGCACTGTGTAGAGGAAGAAATATCTGACACATACAAATTAAGTGAAGTTGATCTATTGAAATGTAGCTGGCAACAGTCCAGCTTCTTAGTTTGCTTTTAATAGTTTATTTCTAAGTGCATGCATCTTTAAACTAGTTATATAGCTTATTTTTACAAGAGACAAATAGTGAGAGATGGCCTTAAATTGGCTCTTGCTATGCAATCCAAAGTATATCTTAATGCAAGTTCCCCTGTGCTTATCTAATAATGAGGTTGGACAAGAATAATGCTGCCTTGGATTGCAATGTTCAAGGCATTCATTAAAGTTAATAATCAGTGCTCTTGCATAGAAGCTTTATGCCTAACGTTGATCGGCTCTTTGTTGTGGGGAGTTTGCTTGCATTCAAGTAGCAAGGAGCTCACCACAAAGGCCATCAGGTAGGTTTCCATGGTAGCAGCCCTTCTTTTGTTATTCTCGTTTGTAACATAGACAGTATCCAAATACTCACTGTGTCACTGCTTAATGAAAAGAAATAGAATATTAATAATACCAGGATAGTCAGGAAGCTAGTCTTTGAGTGTGACAATAATGGAGGGAATGCTGTCTCCTCAGGTTTGCTTTACAGCAGCCATCCACCAAGTGTGACTGGTGACCCTTGGATCTCATTACCTTGTGTCCTATTAATGACCTTCAGAGGTCTCATCTTATTACTCTAGGAACAAGTAATGATGGGTAGAATCGTTTCATCAGTGCTGAACCTGATAAAATACGAGTTTGCAACTGTACACTGATAAGAGTGTTATGTAAACCTGGAAGAAATCAACTTTTTTAAGATACAAGGATAACACTGAAGAATGAAAATAGCTTTGAATTTTTGTTGTGTTTGTGTATATATTCATTTTTCTTTAGTGACTCAACACCTGGATTTCTCGTTGTCTTTGTCTAAAAAAAATACATTCTGGTAAGTGTCACTTCCCTTTGGTTGTGACTCAATTATTTGAGCCCGTAGCAGCACATGGGAGCTTTATTATGCGGCCGTGTCTTGTTCTAACAGAGATCACCAGAGAAGTCACCTGGTGTGCATTCATTCAAATAAAAAGAAGAATTTACTAAGGCTTAGCATCGTTCTTCTATTTGGCTCTGCTAAAACATCATTTTTGCCACTTACTCAGGAGAGTAAAAAGTATAACTCTAATTTAATTTAATTTAATTTTCTCCTTCCCCCAGGCTAGATCTGAAAACATTTATGAACTGGTAGGATTTTAGTGCTTCAGTTTTAGCTACTTTAATTTATGAGATTTCCACAGGGCATTGTATGGCTTTCCTGAGTTGTTGTAGCCTTCATTATAAATGACCCTAAGTAGGAAGTATGTAAAAATTCTACCATATATTAAATACATTTTAAAATACTTTAAAAAAAAACTTCAGTGAGATGGAGAACAGGAATAGGAAATTAGAGGGATGCCTGGGTGGCTCAGTCAGTTAAGCGCCCAACTTTGGCTCAGGTAATGATCTCACAGTTCATGAGTTTGAGCCCTGCATCAGGCTCTGTGTTGACAGCTTGGAGTCTGGAGCCTGCTTTGGATTCTTTGTCTCTCTCTCTCTCTCTCTCTGCCCCTCTCCCATCTCTCTCTCTCTCTCTCTCTCAGAAATAAGTAAACATTAAACAAAATTTTAAATAGGAAATTAGATATGAATTTGGCCAGTGATGCAGAAATGGAAAGGACCCAGGATTGACATGGAAGAAATTTAAACTGAATCAAAGTTTGAAGGTTTCCAGCTTGAAGCTGTTAAGAAGCATCCATTCACCTTTCAGGTGGGGTGGATAAGAGGGGGAATGTGGGCTTTCCCAGTGGACTGACAAAAATGAAATCAGGGCAAAGGATAGATTCAAGGTCAGCAGGCCCAAGAAAAAGGAGATACAGTGGGACAGGAAGTGAGCAGGAAGGAGTGGAAGCAGAGCCTCTGGAGCCAGACAGAAGGAAGGGCTAGACTGATAGAATTCTGGCAAAAATCAACATTTTTGCCTCTGTTTAATAGATATAAATTTAATGGGTAAACAATTTCAAGACGTGTAATATACCAGAATTGGAATCCAGAAGGTGAAGAGTGTACAGAGTGGAAGAAATATTTAAAGTAGTAATGGCCAAGAATCTCCCAAAATTAATGACAGACACCACACCACAGATCCAGATCCAGGAAGTTCAGAGAATACCAAGCAGGATAAGTACCAAAAGCATCTACAAATACTGTATTCATGCTGCAAAAAACCAAAAATAAAATTTTGAATGAAGCTGGAACAGGGTTGGAGAAGTGGAGGAGGATACCTTTTACTTATAAAATAATGAGGATAGAATTTATAGCACACTTCTCATCAGAAATCACTGCAAGCAAGAAAAGAGTGGTGTAAAATATTTAAAGCACTGAAAGAAAACAAAAACCTCAAAGTCTACACTGAAGAAAATTATTCTTTAAAAGTGAAGGAGGGATGCCTGGCTGGCTGAGTCAGTACAGCATGTGACTCTTGATCTCAGAGTTGTGAGTTCAAGCCCCACGTTGGGCGTAGAGTTTACTTAAAAAAAATAAAAAGTGAAGGAGTAATAAAGATTTTTCTGAGGCAACAAAAAACTGAGAGAATTCATTGCCCACAGACCTGCCCTAGAAGAAATGTTAAAAGATGTTTTTAAGGGGCATCTGAGTGGCTCAGTCAGTCAGCCAAGCATCCAGCTCTTGATTTCAGCTCAGATTATGATTTCACGGTTCATGAGATCAAGCTCCACATCAGACTGTGTGCTGACAGCATGGAATCTGCTTAGAATTCTCTCTCTCCCTCTCTCTCTCTTCCTCTCCCCTTCTCTTGCTCTCGCCCTGTCTCTCTCAAAATAAATAAACTTTTTTTTTTTTAAGATGTTCTTAAAGGAGAAGGAAAATCAGGTCAGAAACTTGGATCTACAGAAACTTGTATGGGCGATTATCGTATGTGGATAAGTGAAATGAGTAACAATAAAGTTATAAGGGATGGAAGGGAGAAATTGAGAATACTTTATTATTAGGTATTTTTACTGTCTATGAATCGATATTTGAAAGTTGATTTACATTTGTTGTAAATGTGTATTGCAGCTCTAGGGAAACGCTAGGAAAAAAATTTGCAAAAAAAGAGGCATAATTGACATTCTAAGAGAGAAGGGAAAATGAAAGCATATAAAATTAATTAAAGCATAGAAAAACAGAAAAGAGGGAGAAGAAAAACAAGAAACAAGTACAATGAATAGAAAAACAAACAAGGCAGTTATTAATCCAACTGTATCAATAGTTATTTTAAATGCAAATTGTCTAAATATAGGAATTTAAAGACAAACAGTGTCAGAATAGATAAAATAACAGTACCAAATATGTGTTACCTATAAGGAACCTACTTAAAATGTAAAGGCATAGATTAGCATAAAGGGATAGAGGAATCCATAACATAATAATGCCAGTCAGAATAAAGATGGTGTAGCTGTATTTATTTCAAACAAAACACACTTCAGAACGAACAAAATTATCATGGACAAAGAGAAGCATTACATGATAAAGGGATGAATTTTCCAAGAAGACATAATAATCTTAATGTGTATGCCTCTAACAACTGATAAAACTAATATAACTGCAAGAAGACATATACAAATCCACTAGTACAGTTAGAACTTCAACATCTCTTTCAGTAATTGATAGATTAAGCAGGCAAAAAAAAAAAAAAAAAAAAAATTGCAAGGATATAGTTGACCTGAACAATACCATCTATCAGCTCAATCTAATTGACATGTATAGGATACTATATTCAGCAAGAGCAGAGTACACATTCTACTGAAGCTCACATACAGATACACAGGACCATAAAACACACCTGAACAAATTTAAAAGAATAGAAATCATACAAAGTATGTTCATGGTCCACAGTGGGGTTAAACTACAAATCAATAACAGAAAGATAGCTAGAAAATCTCAAAATATTTGGAGATTAAGTAACACATTAATAAATAACACATGTGCCAAAGAATAAATGTCAAAAGAAATTTAAGATATTGTGAACTGAAAAAAATATGAAAATGTAAGTTATCAAAATGTGTAGGATTCAGAGAAAGCAGTGCTTAGAGGTTAATTTAGAACAGTGGATGCATATATTAGAAGAGAAATAGATAGGGGCACCTGGGTGGCTTGGTTGGTTAAGCATCTGACTTCGGCTCAGGTCATGATTTCGCAGTTCATGATTTCAAGACCCATGTCAGGCTCTGAGCTTTCAGCTCAGAGCCTGGAGCCTGCTTTGGATTCTGTGTCTCCTTTTCTCTCTGCCCCTCCCCAACTCATGTGTTTTCTCTCTCTCTCTCTCTCTCTCTCTCTCTCTCTCTCTCTTTCTCTCTCTTTCTCTTTCCTTCTCTCTCTCTCTCTCTTTCAAAAATAAATAAACATTTTTAAATGTTTTTAAGAAGAAAGAAAAGAAATAGGTCTAAAACCAATAATCTTAAGTTTCCACTTTAGGAGGCTAGAGAAAAAAGAGCAATTTAAGTTAAAAGCAAGCAGAAGAAAAGAAATAATAAAAATCAGAGCAAAAATCAGTGAAATTTAACACAGTAAATAAACAAAACCAAAAGTAATTCTTTGTGAAGATCAGTAAAATTTATTAAGCTTTAGTTAGGCTAATTAAGAACAGAGAAGACACAAATTACTAACAGAAATTGAAGAGGAGTCTCACTGCTAATCCCAATGACATTAAAAAAATAAAGGAAAATTGTAAACAACTCTATGCCCACAAATTTGATAATCTAGATGAAATGAACCATTCTACAAAAACTCACTCAAGGGGAGATAGATCATATGAATATGCCTAAACTAGTAGAGAGATTGAATCAATTATTAATAACCTTCCAAAACAGAAAGCATCAGGCCCAGATGGTTTCACTGGTGAATTCTACCAAACATTTAGAGGAAGCAATGATACTAAGTATCCACAATCTTTTTCAAAATATAGTAGCAGAAGGAACAACTTCTAACTGATTCTATGAAGCCAGCATTATCCTAATATCAAAATTAGAAACATTGCAAGAAAGGAAACCTACAGACACGTATTTCTCATGAACATAGATACAAAAATCCTCAACAATATTAGCAAATATAATCCAACAATGTATAAAAGGAATTGTTCACAAAGATCAAGTGGAATTTATTCCAGGTATGCAAAGCCAGTCAACATTCCAAAAATCAATTAATATAATCTGCCACATTAATAGGCTAAAGAGGAAAAATAATATGATCATATTAATAGATGCAGAAAAAGAATGTGACAAAGCCCAACACCTATTCATGATTTTTAAAAAAGAAAAACTCAGCAAAGTATCAATTGAGGAGGACTTCCTCAAATTGGTAAAGAACCATCTATTTAAAAACCTATAGCTAACATCACACGTAACGGAAAAAAACAAAAAAAACAAAAAAACCACCAAAAAATTGGATGCTTTCTCCTTAAGACTGGGAATAAGGCAAGAATATCTTCTCACCACTTCTTTTCAATAACCAGTGCAATAAGACAAGAAAGGAAAGGAAAGTTATGTAGAGATTAAGAGGAAAGAATAAAACTCTTTGTTCACAGATCACATGATTATCTATGCAGAAAATTCCAAATAATTAACAGAAGGCCTCCTGGAACTAATTAGTCACTGGATACAAGGTTCATATACTAAAATGAATTGATTTCCTATATACTAGCAATGAACAGTTAGTCTTTCAAATTGAAAACAGTATCATTTACAATACACCAAAAAATGAAATTCTTAGATATAAGTCGAACAAAATATGTACAAGATCTATATGCAAAAATTAGAGAACGCTGATGAGAGAAATAAATAACAGGTAAGTAAATGGAGAAAGAGTCTATATTCTTGAATTGGAAGACCCAATATTATTAAGATGTCAATTCTTATCAGCTTGATCTATAGATTCAACATAGGTCCAATCAAAATCCCAGCAAGTTATTTTGTGGATCTTGACAAACCAATTCTAAGGCTTATGTGGAAAGACAAAGAACCCAAAATAGCCAACTGAATGTTGAAGAAAAAGAAAACTGGAGAACTGATACTACCTGACATCAAGACTTACTATAAAGCTACAGTAATCAACACAATGTGGCCCTAGTGAAAAAAATAGACACAAGGGTTAATATAACTGAATAAAGCGCCCACAAATAGATCCACATAAGTATAGTCAACTGATACTTGACAAAGACACAAAGGCAATTCAATAGATAAAGGATATCTTTTCAACAAATAGTACGGGAACAATTGGAAGTTCATATGAAAACAAAATCTCAATCTGGATACAAACCTTAAACCTTTTATGAAACAAACTCAAAATGCATCATAAATCTAAATGTCAAGCTTAATACTGTAAACTTCCAGAAGAAAACATAAGGAATTTGGGTTTGGTGGAATTTTTAGACACAACACCAAAAGCATAAGGAAAATAATTAAATACAGAAGACTGATTTAGCCTGCCTAAATATGATAGAAATATATTTGGTGGATGAAAGATAAGAAAAAAGGAGGGAAGGAGTTATAAGATGGCTGAACCCATATCTTCCATATTAGTAATCAGAAGATACTGTCTAAAGTTGACAAATCAAGAATATGTGCAATATATGGCTATTGTTAAGAAACACAGATATAAGGGTGCCTGGGTGGATCAGTCAGTTAAGCTTCCAACTCTTGATTTTTAGCTCAGCTCATGATCTCATGATTTCGGAGTTCAAGCCCTGTGTTGGGCTCTGTGCTGGCAGTGCAGAGCCTGCTTGGGATTCTCTCTCCTTCCCTCTCTCTTTGTACCTCCCTGACTTGCTCGCGCTCTCTCTCTCTCTCTCAAAATAAATAATTTTTTTTAAAAAAAAGAGATATAGACATAAACGCTAAAAAAAAAACAGCTAACATTGTTGAATAAGGCCTTCACTGGGGATCAGGACAAGGCATAGCAAGGAGACTAAGGGCTCCAGTTGGGTATGGCAGGGACTTCGTTTTTAATATAAACTTTCTAGAGCTTTTGATGGTTTAGTTCTGATAAAATCAAAATGAAGTTGAAAAACAAACAGTACAACTCAACGTGAAAAATAATAATTGATTCTACCACCCCTGCCTTGCAGTAGCAAGGGCATAACACCATGGTGTCATCTAATGTCTATATTTCTGTTAATATTGGGAACCCCGTCACAAGAGTAGGACCACATTTACCTTACCTACTGCTCCATTTATGTGTCTGACACATTCTAGACACTGGTCCATATTTATTGAATGAAAAAAGAAACATTTAACAGTTCTAGAAGCAGCACACAGAGGACAGATGTGACAAATAATGCAGAGTTGGCCTCACTGTGATTTGAGACTGGGCACTGGCACAAAGCAAGAGCTCAAGAAATGTCTGGAAATTTGCTGTTTATTAAAGAAAGCTGGCAATTAGAGAGAGAGGGAGAGAGAGAGATTGTTAGTTCAGGGAGGCAGCAGGTTCAAGGAAGCTGTATTCATGGCAGGGATAACCAGAACATTAGAGTCCTAAAAATAAGAATCTATTAGAGGGAGAAGCACAAAATGTGCTAGGGAGTCATTAGAGATCATTTTTGCAAAATATGGAAAATTATGATTTTCTGATGTGGGACTGAGGATGTTCCTCTTCCCCTTGCAGAGCTATAGTGGTTAAGTGCATGGACTTCTCACTATCACAGCCAATTCTGATGATTGCTCAGGCCGTAAGAGTCCCTTGCTGACCACACTCCCCACCTCCTCCTAGTAAGAACACATGTTTCCTACAATGTTCAATGTGTCAACTTGATGTTTGGCATCTGTATACTTTAAGAAGATCCAAATGATTAAAGTTAAGCAAAACCGGTCATGAAGTTTATTAAGGGAAATTCAAATTGAGTTCTCTCCGGGAAACATCACCATAAGACCAGGTAGGATGTAGAAAGCAAGACTCAAAGGAAGCAATCGCTTGAAACCAGTTTAGACATGTGCCAGGACATGTGTTGGAAGAAAATATTCTGAAGTAGCTTATTGGCCTGTCTGTGCGGATAAATTACTCTGATATTTGTGATCTAGAATCAGGAAGAAAACACATTCCCTGATTACCTCATTACAGGAATTCATTCTGGGAGGCATGCACAATTTGCGTTTTTCCCCAAGGATGGGTGGAGGGACTTATAACCTTGAAAATATCTTTGTGTGTGAGAAGTACAGAAAAAAATATTATATATTTCTGCATAAGGAGAAGCAGTGGGGAGATTTTGCTGCTTTGTTCTGTTCGCTTGTTTTGTTTTGTTTTTTTAAATCTAACCTAAGTTCACTGTGCTAATAACTTTACGTTATCTGCTGAGTACCTTTCTAAGATAGTAATGTTTATACACCTTTAACAGAGGGAAACTGAGGTTCTCAAAGTGAAATAATATCCAAGGTGACCTATTATGTGGATGAGCTGGAAGTTGATCGAGAGTATAGGAGGCACAGCTACGTAGTCAGGACCAGCTGATAATTGTGGGGCCCAGTGCAGAATAAAAATATGGAGCCCCTTGTTCAACAATGATTACAAATTTTAAGATAGGGAAGCAGAGCATTAAACCAAATGTGGAGCCCTTCTGAGCCCAGGGCCACATGTGACCGCCCAGGGTGCACAGTCGTAACGTTGGCCACTGGCCGCATGTATAGATACCTCCCAAGTAGGTAAATTTGGGCTAGCTCCAATGAGAAAATTGGAAAGACGCCGATAAATGATAAATTATGATTATGCCTTAAAAGATTATCTCGAATACTCTTTTAAACCCACAGTAAATGAACAGTTACATAATTATATCTGTGACTTCTAAAATTACTTCTGTAACTGAGCTAGAGAGTATTTCAACACTGCCTCAGATGGGATCCCTCTAGGTGGTAATTGCCTATGAATTGATGCATTAATTCTCTAGCACTACTGCACATATCACCACGGAGAATGTTTTGAGACCTGTTTCCAGAGCCCCGTTCCCATCTAGGCAGATATCCTTTGTCATATTCGCTGGAACCTACAGCCATTTCAGTGGGAACCCTGGCAGCCCTCTGCAACATGACCTCCTCAAGGGCACACCTTTACGTCCTTACTGCTGCTCACCCCACCTGGCACATAGAAGGGATTCGAGAAGTGTTTGCTGAATAAATGAATGAGCACACAAACTCCAGAAAAATCCAGCAGAATTCTAGATTCTCAAAAATGTAGCAAGAACCAGGCTCCTTGCAATACTCAGGAGATGGTCCAAGCAGCCTTCAGAATTGCTCTAAATTGAGATGATTAGGTCTAAAAAAGAGGGCCAGGGGTAAAGCCAGCATTTGAATCAAAACTTACAACTTCCCTTGACAAGTCCTTCAGAAGCATCAGGTTGGAGGTACCATCTGAGACAGACCGAGACCCACTGGGCAGGAAGCTGATGCATCGCACATCCCGGATCTTGCCCCACCATGGAGCACACACTCACTGCCAGCCAAGCAGTGTAGTAAATTCTAGTAGACTAAACGCACATATGAGGCGACTCTTTCTTAAGAGGTAAGTCAGTGCCTCTGCTCAAGGAAGTGTTTATTACTTTCTCCCTGCAGTGGTTTCCCTCCCTTCGGGAGGAGTTGTAAAACCTGACCCCCGAGTTTTATAAGAGACTCAATCTTGTGTTAAAACTTCACCAAAACTGATTTATCTTACATTTTGCAGCATTTCTATATCTCACAGATTTTCTATAACTTTTATAGTCAGTGGGGAATAAAGAAAAAAATTTACACAGAGATTTCATACTTGGATCACTTTTTGGTTCTGAGCACATTAAAAGCTGGCCAGAGCCCTGTTCCCATCCATCCATTGCTTCCTATTCCTCAGAGCACTGGAGGAGGCTGGTGTACAGGCTGAGAGCCAGACTGCTGAAATGTGTATCCTTGCTTCTCCACTTACTGAACCTCTCGGGGCCCCGGTGTCCTCATCTACAAAATGGTAATAATATGACACCTCTGCAAAGAGTTGCTCATATAAAACATTTAATGTAGTGCCTATCATGAAGAGTTCAATGTTGCTAGCCATTAGCTGTTATTGCATGAGTCTGTGTCCTGTGAGTCTTATGAGCAATAGCCCAGCTGTCAAATAGCCTAGCTCCTTATCTAAATGTGACTAATAAAAGCGGTTTTTAAATCCTTTTAAAAATAAACTAATCTTAAGAATTGGAAGGTCATCAGTGGTAAGATAGGTACATGTGTCTCTTCAGGATAAATGAGGGTGACAGAATCAGAAAAGGGGAGGGTGATATGCCTTCTTCACTACAGCTCTTCAAGGGTTCCAGTGACCACCACAACTCATGACTGATGGGGGTAGGATGAAATTTTTCTATGTGGCATAAGAGCTACTGAGCTTAACAAGGTCAATTTTTCTTTACTTAACTATTTATCATTTATACCTGGCCAAAATCCAAAACAGATTTGAATGAGACACATACCACTTGGAACATGAAAGTTTCTTGCTTTTACTTTGTGGGAGGAAAGTCAGTTTTCTAATTAGTCTCAATTCTCAAATATATTGCGCTACTAGATGTTGTCTAGTTTTTCCTTTTCCCACTTGTCCCCTGCCTGCCAGACATTATACTTCTCTGTCTTCTTTCCCTGTCGCTAGCGCCTTTTTTTTTTTTTTT
The DNA here is from genome assembly GCF_023721935.1 of Panthera uncia. NCBI lineage: Eukaryota > Metazoa > Chordata > Mammalia > Carnivora > Felidae > Panthera > Panthera uncia. The sequence continues at coordinate 97,557,323 of NW_026057580.1, forward strand.
TCCTTTTGGTCTGCTTTCTAGCTTCATTCTCCTCGAACTACCCCTTAGATCTTGATCTTTTCCAGGGCCCTCTCATGGATGCTTCATGCCTCATACTCTACCTGGGTGATCTCAATTTGTTCTGATAGCTCCAACCACCTTCTTTTGGCCAATGAACCCTCTCTCTGTATTGCCACATCAGTCCTTTCTCTACAGTCCAAACCCATGTAACTGCCTTCAGGAAATCTCCTCTTGGATCTCTTACAGACACTTCAAATTCAACATGTCCAAACTGAACTCATCATCCCCTCAAACGGGCTCCCTTATGGCATTCCCTATCTCAGGAAATGGCAGCACTCTCCACCCAGTTAATCAAGCCAGGAATCTATGATTCATCCTTAGCTCATCTCACTTCCCTCACTGCCTAAATCCAATCAATCACCAAGTTCTCTTAATTCTATTTTCTAAATCATTGTCTTTCACATTTATTTTACTGTGAGTAAAAGAAACATCTTTTGCATCATGACCCAGCCAGCATGCATTAGCCTGTGCGCGCGCGCGCGCGCGCGCACACACACACACACACACACAAAAGTGGAACACAAGTTTCACAAAGCAATTTTTATCATCACTTTATGCAAAGTTTTCTGACGTTTCTACTATGTTTTCTTCTTTTGTTGCTTTTTAAAATGCTAGTAACTAATGGGTTACTGGCAAATGTTTAGCAACCATCTCTTCTGGAGGGAAGGGAGGGGGAACCTGATGTGTAGCATTTGAGTCTGTGGTGTAAATATACCCACCATGGATGAATCTAAGCTACCAACCAAAGAGCTTGCAAACATCCCCGAAATCCAAAAACCAGCTCTCCTGACCATCTCCAGCGTGCCACTGCTTACGACCTACAGTTTGATAGACACTGGTCTAAATATTTCTTGAATCTACCTGCTAATTTTCATTCCTAATGCTACCGCTCCAATCTGGGCTACCACCATTTCTGATATCATTGGTTTCCAGGTCAACTGATATGTTTCACACTTAGTCATTACTGTTCAAAGACTTCCTGTTGTCCCCAGGAGAATACAGTCTGTAATTCTTACCAGGGCTTAAAAAGCCACCTACAGTTTGGCATCTGCCTGCCCCCTCATGCCCTCTCTCCCTTGATCTCAACAAAAATGTTTTCTTCGTGAATATCTGGGAACTTTCCCTTGTTTTCAGGTCTTTGGACACGTATTCCATCTTTGTTCAACTCTCACTCATCCTTTCTATCACAGCTTAAATGCTACAAATTCATTCATTCACTCTCCCACTATGTGACAGACATTATGATAAGTGCTGGTGATACAATAAGTAAAAATAGACACAGCCCCTCACCTCAAAGAATACTCTAGGCAGGGAGACATATTCAAATAAAGATATCATTCAAATGTAAGTGCTAATAAAAGAAGAGCTTAAAAATAGATTCAGTGCTCTGTATGAGTTAATCTGACCTAATCTAATAGATTGAGGAAAATTCTGCCAAGTGATGACTGATAAATTACATTGATTGAGCTAAGATATAAAGGAGAAGTATGTCTAAGGGATGGGAAACTAACAGCATAGGCAGAAGGAGGAACTTATAAAAATTTACATGGCACAAAGGAATATGGTAAAATCAAGGAACCAAATGAAAATACGAGCCATGTATGAGAGGGACTATGAGACAGGTAGAAGCCACTCTATGATGACCACTCTGGACTTCGTTAAAAATTTAGGTCTTTAACCATAAAGCAGTGAGAGGCCATTGATGTATTTGAAGCAGGAATATAATGCATTCAGATTTCTGGCTCAAAAAGATTACTCTGGCACTTGTGAGGATGGATCAGAAGGAGACAAAAGTAGATGTGGAGACGACTAGAAACTATTCCAGTACTCCAAACAGAGATGATCACAACACAAATTAAGATGCTGGTGATGGAGACGGAAAAAAAAATCAACACAGTGGAGAGATGTGTGTGTGAGATAACCTTGACGGGATAAGATAATGGGTTGAATATATGTGATGCAAAAGAGAGAGAAGCAGCAAAGATGACTCCCAGATTTGAGCTGCAAAACTGAATGAGTGGTAGTACCGTGTGCAGATAGAAGGAATGCCAGAGGAAGACCACATTTGAGGGAGAACAGCATGACTTTGGCTTTAGATGTATGGATTTTGAGGTATGCTTAAGGTGTTTTAAGGACCGTTTGATAGACTTCTCTGAAACAGAGGAGAGGTCTGGATTAGGACACAGTTTTGTGAAATATCTACGTATGGGGTTATAGACATGAAGCAGTGGACATAAATGAATTCATTAACTGAGAATGCACACCATGAGAAGAAGACTTCAAAACCAAACTCTAAAGAAATTCAACATTTCCTGGCTGGGTAGTGGAGGGTGAACTTACAAAGAGAACCAAGAAGAGTGACCAAAGAGACAAGAGGAAAACCAGGAGAAATTGATGTCAATGAGCTGCTTTGTTTTGGTAGAGGATCAAGACAAGAAGCCAGACTGTTGTGGGAGGAATGAGTTCAAAGTACAGATATGGAGTCAACGAGTGCAGATTCCCTGGAGAAATTTGCCTTTGAAGAGATCAAGAACAGTATTTATGAATTTGATGGAAACTTTTTGGTTGTGCTGTAACGAAAGACACCTGTGTAGCACAGCACTTAGATAGGAGGCATTAATAGATGTCATTTTTTTTAATTGCACATTAAAGTGAACTAAAATGGAGGTATATTTAATAAATAGATAGTCTCAGAAGTATCCTGATACTAGAACACCAGCATATCTGCATATGCACATGTGCGTACACACACACACATGCATCAAATTTTTAGGCTAAAATTAAAATTGGTGTCATTACCTTAAGAATAAGCTATTTGGGGGGCGCCTGGGTGGCTCAGTCGGTTAAGTGGCTGACTTCGGCTCAGGTCATGATCTCGTGGTCCGTGAGTTGGAGCCCCTCGTCAGGCTCTGTGCTGACAGCTCGGAGCCTGGAGCCTGTTTCAGATTCTGTGTCTCCCTCTCTCTGACCCTCCCCTGTTCATGCTCTGTGTCTCCCTGTCTCAAAAATAAATAAATGTTAAAAAAAAAAAAAAAAGAATATTTGGGCACGAAGACAGGAAGGCTTTAGAACAAGATAGAAATTGAAAGTCAACCAAGAACTGGGAACTCTCCACAGATAGATGAGCAAGGCCATGAGTCATTTTTGTGCCGGAAATTGAGCCCTGATCTTATCAAGGAAACAAATGGCGAAAGTACAACTTGTCAGAACAAGTAGGTGCATCATTCACACGAATCCAGTGAAACCCACATAACACAACTTCTGTGTCTGAGGTGCAGTGAAGACAACGTTTGTTAAAAAGAAAAGCCTCACTTCATTTTGGAGACTATAGTAAAATCCTCATTTAGGGAACCAAGTCCATGAAGCAGAAAAGAAGTCAGTTCTGCATCATTCCTTTCCCAGGCTTGCTGTTTTTCCTGCACATTCTTTAGTCCAGTCTCAGCTTCTTTACCTGTAAAATGGGGATCGTACCTCATACAGTGGTTGAATAAGGTGAAGGAGATTACACACCATATCAAAGCACCACACTTAGAATGGTTTTCCACTCCCCTGCCCTGAGAATTTTACATTTCCACTGTTTTTGGTTTTTTTTTTTTTTTGGGAACACAACCTCACTCTTTTGTTCACATACTGTCTGTAGCTACTTTTGCACTAAATGGCAGAATTGAGAGTTGTGACAGAGACCATATGGCCTCCAAACTGAGAATATTTACTATCTAGTTCTCCACAGAAAAGCTTTGCTGATGACCAAAGGCATAGAGATGGGGGAGGTGGGAGATTTTTTTAATTATTTTTTTAAAGTTATTGTCAAAGTGCCTGTCATATAGTAAAGGCTTATGTTGTTGTTTTTGGTATTTCTTTATTCAGTTATTAATTCAATAAATAAGTATTGAGTGCATCCTGTGTGCCAGACACTGTTCCAAGGGCCACAGAATCTAGCAATGAACATAACAGATAAAAATATAAAAATGCTTATGCTCATAGGACAGATGATAAACAGATAAGTAAAAATAAATACAGTGAATTAACTGGCTGGGGAGAAAAATAAAGAGATGGAGAATAGAAAGATTGAGGACAAAGGCTGCAACTTTTAGATGCAGTGGCCTGGGAAGACCTAATTGAGAAGGTGTCCTTTAAGTGAAAACCAAAGGACAAAAGGGAACATTGGACATACTGTAGGGGAGATAGGGGTAAGAAGTAATGTGCCAATCACAGGAACACATAAAATGTGCTCAATGTTCTTAAGGAAGGCCAGGGAGTCAGTGTGGCCGGAGTGGAGTGAGCAAGAAGAAGAGGAAAAGTCAGAAAAGTGCCCGGTAGTCAGAAAAGCCTAGGTAGTTCCCTGAAGAACGACCTGGGGTCTCTGGCTTTTAGTCTAAGTGAGAGGGGAAGCAAGAGTTTTGAGCAAAGTAGTGCCACAACCTGATTTGCATGTAATCTAGATCAGTCTGGCTGCTCCAATGAGAATGGCCTACTGAACAGACAATAGCAAGGGTAGAAACAAAGACATAGGAAGCTCTTGCAGTAGTTCCAGTGAGAGATGACGATGGCTTGAACCCAGATAGTAGTGGTGGCCATGGTGAGAAGTAGATGTCTTGGGTCTATTTGGAAAATAGAGCCAATGGGATCCAAGGATGGATTGGGTGTGGGTTGTGAGAAAAAGAAAAGTCAGAAATGACTCCACATTTTCTGCCCCAAACTACTGCTGCAATAATGTAGTAATCACTGATGTGAGAAGTGAAAGATGTGGAAGACGCATGTTCGCTATTAGATGGCGGGGAGACACATGCAGGAATTAGGATGCAGGGATGATGAGGACATCATGGAAGTGTTGGGTTGGAGGTGCATCCTCCCATGGAGATGTGTGGTGGGCACCTGAGTATCGAACTCTGGAAATCAGGGGGAGGTCAAGACTAGAGATGTAAATGTAGGAGTCATCTACAGATAGAAGGATATGGTTGTGGTTGTTATATCTCTTCAGTAGTATGAGATGGTTCCATTCAGACCAAAAGTACACTGCAAACAGTGTCTGAGGAGCAGAGGCCTGCATAAGACACATTACCAAAAGCTGCCAGTGAAAGGTTCGTGCTACCAGAAGCAAGTAGAAAGCCAGGAACAGGTAGAAAAAATGTAACTAGCATTCATAATTTGAATTGCTCCTAATTTGCCTAATTAAGGAAACAGTTTCGCGGTGAGTCAGATTATAATTTTATAAGTTGATTTGCAAAGTCAATTATAGCTTTATAGTATTACATTTTGGGGATATTGCATATTATCTCAATGGAAATTAATAAGCCACTTGATGAGCACACAACATTCCTTACACCAGTGAAGAAAAGATTAGGAAGAGAAAACTGCCTCTAATTTATGGACAAACAGTATGATGCATAAGAATCCCATAGGGTAGTTCTAAAAATTTAATATCTGCTGATTCTCACAAATCCTTCAACCTTTTTAAGAAACAAAACTCTTGACTTGCTTGGCTTCCTCTCTTGGTAAAAAGCCTTTAGTTTGAACAGTTATTCAAGCTGACCTGGATGCACCTAATGACCATTTCTTCCCACTAAGACCATGTTTCTCCACCTTTCTTTCCTTATTGAACACCCCACCAAGGGACCTTTCTAGGTAATTTTCGTTCCCAATCTCCAACCCATAAAAATGTTGTATTGTGGTAAAATATACACAGCGTATTTATCCTTTTAACCATTTAGAATTGTACAACTCAGTGTCATTAAATACACTCACAATGTCACGTAACCGTCACCACCATCTTTATCCAAAACATGTTCATTTTCTCCGACATAAACTCTGTACTCCTTATACCTTAACTCCCTATTCCCCACTCCCCCCAGCCCTCCCCCCTCTATTATACTCCCTGTCTCTGAATTTGCCTGTTCTAGTATCTCATATAGGTGGAATCATACACTATTTGTCCTTTTGCATCTGGCTTCTTTCACTTAGTATGTTTTCAAGGTCCGTCATGTTGTAGCATGTATCATAGTGTCGTTCTTCTTCATGGCTGAAAAATATTACATTGTATGGCTAGACCAGGCTTGTGTATCCATCCATCCTAGATGTACACCTGCACCGTTTCCACACCTTTTGGCTATTGTGAATGGTGCTGCTGTGAACATTGGGGTACAAATATTTGTTTATGTTCTTGCTTTCAGTTCAGTTCTTTTGGATTTATACCGATGTGGACTAGCTTGGCCCATGAAATGTCAACACCACAGATGTACTGTGTACCTGTTTATGTTCTGTGTGTGTATGTGTCTGTGCTTAACACATAAAAACAGTAAGATTTCTTCACCACCCTGTCAGAACCAATTTTCACCTCTTTGAGGGGGAGTGGTATCACCCTCACTGAGACAGCAAGCTCTAAGATAAATATCCCCAGGGTTCTCGCGTCAGTGCGGTAAATATATAGGTAATAGATACACAAGGTGCTTAACAATGAGTGAAGCCGTGGGTGATAAGGAAGATGACCCCAAAACACATAAGTATCAAAAGTAATACTTATTCCTCCTGCAATAATATTATTTATATTATAATTAGTCTTCAAAATCGACAGCAGTTATCAAGTGATGAACCCAAGAATGTTTCGGAAAATTGCTTTTTACAGTTGTGTCGAGACCAAACCAGGTGAGTAAAAATTCTAACTAAACTTTTGAAAACAGTGGAGATTAATGATGTTGTATTCCCACTGAACCCAAAATATCTCCGGAACACAAATAGAATGATTACAAGCAAGTATTACGTGCACTAGGGGAAAACAAGGAAAGAAACAAATACAGGAGCCAACGATCCAGGTGGTAGGAAGCCAAGTGCCGGTGAGGTTACAGGATGGCTCTGTCGGTAGAGAAACACGTTTCAAATACCTGACCAGAACCCATCAAATGTCAGGAAAGACAAGGAGAAACCAAAGAACTGCCAGATTGGAGGAGACTAAGATGGGACTAAGAGGAGACACGTGGGACCCTGGACCAGAAAAAGGGCATTCGTGGGGAAATGGGAATTCCGAAAAAAGTCTGCAGTCCAGTTAGAAATGTGGTACAAATGCGAATGGCTTCGCCTTAGTTAATTGTGCCATGGTTATACAAGTCGTTAACATTCAGGGAAGCTGAGGTGAAGGGCTTACTGGAACTCTCTGTACCATATTTGCAACTCCTCTGTGAGTCTAAAATTATTTTAGAATAAAAAGTATAAGAAAACAAACAAACAACAACAAACTTCCTGGTAACTCCTGAGTGTCAGAAGCGAAGTTGTGACACACATTGCTGAAGAGTGGTGTGAGTGGAGGGTCCATATTCACAATAACAGGAGTTTGAAATCTGACATGAGAGGAACTCCTGTCTTTGTCTCCTTTCCAATTCTATTGCAGGGTGTGCTGGGTGCATCACGTAACTGGGATGTGGGTGTATCCTTTCCTGGAACACATTGGCCCAGGAGCCAGAATCATCTTCTTTGGGTCTACAACCATCTTAATGAACTTTTTGTACCTGCTGGGAGAAGTTCTGAACAGCTATATCTGGGATACACAGAGAAGTAAGTATTGTTTAGGGGAGCATAAAGCAGGAGAACTGCTGTCTAAAAGAGTGTGTGCCGACACTGAAGGAAAATTCCATTGTAGCCAAGGATCACTTATGAAGAGTTTCATTTTTATAACTACACAGTGTTAATTTAAGAGCCGCTGGCAGTTACCTGAAAGGTTTATTACTCACTTTGTCTTATTAGCTAGTAAAACATCCAAATCTCAGAGAAAAGAAGCATGTCTATAAAATTTTATAGGGAGAAATGTAGCGTTAACAACAACAACAAAAATTTAGGAACTTCACTCTGATCAGAAAATACTGCTTTAGCTAAAGGGACCTCCCCCAATTAAATAGATAAAATATTAAATGTAACCAAATAGTCTCATTAAAAGCCACCCAGACCTCCGCTTCTTACACCATCCCTTGTGTGGGTGCAGTAGCTTCAGAGAGGTCTCCCCCACTGTTCTGCTAGAACCCCAAGCAGCTCAGACTACCTGTGGCCACTGTGATTCACCAGTGACTGTCATATTCAAGGGCTGGAGGTGACAAAGAGGTACAGGCAGTAAAGGTAATAATACTTCATTGCTGTAGAAACTCTCTTAACCTATGACTTGATTTATCTTTTGTTTCTGTTTACGGCAGCGCCTCTATCTTGGCAAGGCACGTAATCTTACCCAAGCTGTGCAAACCCCTGTCCAAAGCGTATGTAAGATAACATAACAAATGGGAAGGTGGAAAAAGCAACAGCACCGTATGTAGTGGTTTGAGTCCTGCATGAAAGTGTTTCCAAAGGCAAAATGGTTTGGGAATTTTGGAGAGTTCTGGGCATCTCCGCCAATAGAATCACAACATTCTAGACATCCCTCGCAAATGATCTCTGTTCCACAAACACTGAGCACCCTACGTTGTGCCAGACACTGTGCCAGGAACCGGATCTTATTAGACAAATAAAACACAGTCGTTGCATGGTTACCAAATTGGACTTTTTTGTGTGTGGACCTTCTAAGATTGTGTGTCAAGGCATTGGCCAATGGTAAGTGGCCAGGAGGAATTTAAGGATTTCTTTTCTCGGCAGCTGGCTTAATTTTAATAAGTGGTCTATTAGAAAAAGTGTCAAAATGTTTCATTCAGTTCAGGCCACAGCTTGGGAAACCAGAAATTAATCTTTTAATAATTCCTTCTCTGTTTAATGGGAATAGTAATCTTTATTAGTTAACTTATGAAAGTATTTAGCTAACTTGCAGAAATATTTTGAGAACAAAATGTAAACATTTCTCAGCTTCTTGGGAGAAAGGCCATATTTAAATGTAGGCTAATATGCTTTCTATATGTTATTCAGGAAGTATTTATGACTCTTTCCCCTTGATTTAGCTTGATTCCAATGGTCATTTGGCCATTGTTCTGCTACTCCTAAGAGAAGATGGCCTGAAGACCAGGAAAGAGAAAAATCCGGTATGGATTCATAGAATACTGCTCTTTAGCAGCTCTAAGTGAGAAGTTAAAAATGAATAGTGAAACTCAGGGTTTTTTTAATGATCTGTTCAATTTAATTTGGGCCATTCTCTTAAGTAAGGTTGACTCATATTCCATAACTCATTTTAGGTATGGAGATTAATTTTATCTACATGGGACCATCTAGTTAATTCCACAAAGGCAGATGTTTCATGTCAAGTGGACACATTTTTCTCATCTATGAGAAGGATTGCAAACTGATGGCCTCCCCCCAAATTTACTTGCCAAAAGTTTTGTTAGACCTACGTGGTGGGATTTTTCTTTTTGAACCAACATTTAAAAATTGGGAGATTATACATACAGGCCAGATTCACCAGCTTATCAGATACTTTTTTAAGATCTGGCAACACCAGGCCCACCAAGCCCACTTATGGCAACAATGGATCAGTTGCCCCCTAGAGCTGGCTCCTTAAGTGTTCCTAGTTTTCACCTGGCCACTTTGCTCCACTACATTAGCTGCCTGTTTCCATACATGGTTAAATTCGAAAGTGCTGATTAAAAGCAGTATGTGCCGTATGTGTGTGTGTGTTTGCGTGTGTTGCAATGAACTGAATACAGTCAGGGAGAGTGTTAGAATCCTGAGTACATTTACTACGTCCAAAACAAAATCCGCCAAGAAGCAGGGATATCACACGGAGCCCCCTTCCTTGTATCCATAATGATTTTTAATGGCTTCACTTCCTCCACTTGGTGATGCAATGTTGACTTCAACTTCGAGACAAAATCACATTATTAGAGAATCATTGAACAGAATAGGATATTAGAAACCCAGAAAAGCTGGCTTTTTTACTAAGAAGCAGCTGAGCCTGGAAATTCTAGGTGACCCACCAATATAGGTGGTGGCAGAGCCAACACCTTCTGCATAATGTCCGGTCCAGTGTTACTTTTACTGAGCCATCAGATTGTCACCATTGGAAATCCAGACCCATGAGAGGCTAGAAACCTCACTAAGACCCATGGACCTACTTCATAAAATAACAAAATAGACCAACTTGATAAGAACAATGAACAAAAAGCCCTTAAATAGGCTAAATTTATATGTAAGCATTTGCTGTTTTTAAAGAAAAGTAACTCTAAGTGGAGTTGTGACTCTTGTAATGGTTTGCTAGGGCTGCTACAGCAAAGTACAGGGTGACTTAAACCCAGCAAAAGCTGGATGACTTAAACAATAGAAATGCAATGTCTCACAGCTCTGGAGGCCAGAAGACCAAAATGAAGGTATTGGCAGGAAAGGTTCCTTCTGAGAACCATGAGGGAGGGATCTCTTCCAGGCCTCTCTCCTTAGCTTGTAGATGACCATCTTCATGTTCACATGACAGTTGTCCCTGTGTGTGAGGCTGTCTCCAAATTTACCCTTTCTATAAAGACAATGGCCATATTTGATTAGGGTCCACCCCAATAACTTCATTTTTACTTGGTAAAGACCTTATCTCCAAATACAATCACATTCTGAGGTACTGGGGGTTAGGTGTGTGGAGACACAATTCCACCCACAACACTCTGCCTTCTGACCCCAAAATTCATGTCCTTCATTCATACAAAATACATTCCCAAGAGCCCCAAAAGTCTTTCCAGCATCAACTCTTAGATCTAAAATCTCATCTTAAATATCATCTAAATCAGGTCTGGTTAAGACTTGGGGTATAATTCATCTTGAAGCACAATTGCTTTTCAGTTGTGAACCTGTGAAGCCAGACAGAAAGTTATCTGCTTCCCAAACATAATAGTGAGACAGGCACAGAATATACACACCCTTTCCAAAAAGGAGAAATCACAGCAGGCAAGGGCGTCACAGATCCCAACCAAGTGTGAAATGTAACAGGGCAAATTCTATTAGATTTAAAGGCTTGAGAATGATCGTCTTTGGCTGAATACTCCATCCTCGGGCCACTTGCCCTTGCCCCTGGGTGGAAGCCTTACCCTCTGGAGAAGACTAGCCCCTGAACCACCTTAGAAGTCATTCTTCTTTCATTTCATGCTGCCTCTGTCCCTTTTAGTTCAGGCTGGCAGGGTTTCTGCTGGCACAAAATTCTCAAAAACCTTTTTGGCTTCCCATGCAATCCACAGAGGTCCACATCATCAGACAAGAAGGTCCCCCACAAATCTCTCCTGGCTGCTGCTGAAATGGTTAATTGGATCCACGAATGGCATGCCCTCATCTCTTTAGCAAATGGTCGTCCTGCCACCCCCCTTGGCCTTCTCTCTGAGGTTAGGCTCTGAGGTTAGGACTTCAACATATGAATTTGGGGGCACGGTGGTGGGAGGACACAATTCAACCTGTAACAGCTGAGATATTTCTGTACTTAAGCTAAGAATTTATTCCAATTCCAGTGTGTCTAACTGGGGTGACCAATCTTATTAAAGTAAAACTTAATACGACCAGAAATGAGTGTCCAAAAGTGAAAGGTTGGGGTGAGGAGAGAGACGAGCAAAAGAGAAAGGAGGTTGGAGCCAGATCTTTATGACAGAAACCCTCTTTCTTTTTTTCTCCCGCAGCTGCCCATCCAGCTCATGGCCCACCCAGGCCCACCCAGGCCTGCAGTGTCCCAGCACTGCCCTCTGGTTGAGCCCTTCTCCCAGCCTAGGGGAATCACATGTGACTAACTCTCTCAGGGTCAATCAGCTCTTCCTCCAGGTTCCCAAAAGCACGTCCTGCCTTAGCTTTGTGACAGGTTTCTTTCTGCTATTTGTGTGGAAATTATACCTCTGGTTCTTCCAAATATTATTTACAGCTGTCTAATTTTTTCCCTCTACCTCAAAGCTGCCAAACTAAAGTAGGTGGGGAGCCATTTTTCCTGTCTGGGTCAATGAACACCCCCTGTTCTCCACCCCCGCTTTTGAAGATTCCACTGTCGCTGCCAAGTCAACCCATCTGCAGGAGAACACTTAGGAGGAAACAGACTTTAAGGAAAAGCAAGCAGTTATTAGTTCCTGAGAGCTTCTCCACAGGAGAGGGAACATGGGACAAAGTTGGGACCCAAGTCATGTGTGCTGCTTGAAAGGAATCCCTGTTGTGTTTTTCTGCCTTTGCCTTGGTTACCAACAACTAAGGCATCTCCTGGCCTTCTCCCCCTTAACCCTATTCCTCCTCCCTTCAGATGTCCTTACTCCTCAATCTGAAGTTTTCCTTAATATGATTTCTGAGAAGCACTTTGGAAGACGTGTTACAGATCTGTGCCAGTTCCTTAGTCATGAAAACCAAACCTGAAAGACTGTCTAAGGACACCTGTTCAGAGCATGTTACCCACATTCCCACCACCACCGCCCTGGCCCCACAAAACAAATACCGGGAGCTGGGTGCTGAGGGGAAGGGGAATCCTCCCTAATATGAGCCCTGTGAGAGTAACCCCCTGGGATGAGGCTTTACATTTTTTTATATTGTGAAGTTCCTTATTTTATTCTGCTTTCCCACTAGCATAGCCTTCTGAGGCCTTCCTCGTATTCATTGTTTATCAACTGATTCCATAATGATTAAATGAGCTCCTACTGTCAGTCAGGCACTGTGTTAGGTGCTAGGGATATTATCAGAAACAAAACAGTTAAGGGCTCTGCCTTCAGAGAGCTTACGACTTGTAAAAGAATACCAATAAAAGCTGCAAAGCAATATGTGGAGTTCTTTTGTTTCGAGCAAAAAGTCTGAGAATTTGGTTTCAGATGAATAATATTTAGCAAGAAGCAAAAGAAAGAAGCGGGGAGCATTTACCAGTTTAGCTTGAATGCATGACAATGACTTCAACATTTTCATCTCCAGGAAAACAAAACATCATTAACTAACTATTCACTACAGACCACAGGCAGAGGTCTTACTGGTCCAGTACATATGAGTCTCTCAGGAGGTAAAACATAGTTCTCCCAGAAGTGGGGTGAATAGAGGGAGAACTTGAGTTTAAGTACACAAAGGTATGGAAATAAACAGTTCTTGTGCCTAACTGCCTAGCAAGCTCTCGGTGAGTTAAAACAAACATTTTTTTTCTTCACTTTTGAAAATCCAGAGTCTTTGCCTTGAGAAGAAACAGGACCAAAATCAAAATAAGTAAGGTCTGTTTGAGACTCATCAGCTGTACACCTTCCAATGTTAGAAGCTGGTTACAAAGCGGTCTGCTGGGGGTTTCTGTACAGACTCAATGAGTCAAGAATTGACTTGCATCCCTCACTCCCAGATGCCATAAGACCTGGGTGTGTCCTGATGTCAAGGTAAAGGGTGGGGACAGAGGTCACTAAAGAAGTTTCAGGAGAAAGTTGGAAAGGATTTTCCTTCTTAGCTAGGAGAAAGGGAGTGGGTACAACAGAGTGGATGGGGAGACATGTGCGGAGAGGAGAGGGGTTTTTTGAGCAGCCTTGGCGAAGCTGCTCACAGTTTAATCTGATGTTAAAATAAAGTACTTTGCCTGAATTTCTAGGTATGGAAGAAGAGAAAGAGAAGCCTAAATTGGAATGAGAGCTAAGTCTAAATGAAAGAGCTGGATTGAGCCACCATTGAGGACTCTTACCCCCTGGGCATTGGCAATACAGGAGAGGAAGCGGCAAAGAAAGCAGTGGATGGAATTCACCTTGGCCTCCCTGCCCCGGGGGGGGGGGGGGGGGGGCACCTTTATAGAGACGCTTATATAAGAATAGGATACAGTTATTTCCAAAATAACTTGCCCTCATTATGTTTTAAAGAAGACTTTCCAAAGTCATTACTGATAATAACATCTTTTTTTTTCCTCTTCTAGTTTTTAAAACTAAAATTGGTCATTGGATTTTAATTTTTGCAATTGTGATTCCATTTAATTGAGGAAGAATACAACTCGGTTGTGTTTCTTGTTGAGAAATACGTGAAAATCAAAGGGATAGATGTAAAGCAAGGCATTTGCGTATTGAGTCCTGCAGGTGGCTGGATAAGGACCCTGGACCACAGGGCAAGTCTGGAGGAAATATGCTGGATGGTCTGTATTGCAATAATGTCACCATTGCTTCAAACAGGCAATGTTAGTAATAATCACATGAAGTTAGTCAAAGCCTAAGTGTATCTGGATCTCATGACTTAATCTTGTGAAACTTTTCATATATGCAAACAAACTTTAATAAAGACCAAGTAACCCCAATCTGATGCATGGTGTATTGAACATTGGTGTCTCCTCTCTTATTTTGTTTCTATTACCTCTTGAAAATGGGTTTACTGAACATAGGTCTTAATAATTTTCTGATTTTAAAAATGTGTATCTTTTAAAAAAAATTTTTTTAATATTTATTTATTTTTGAAGGGGGTGGGAAGAGAGAGGGAGACACAGAATCCAAAGCAGGCTCCAGGCTCTGAGCTGTCAGCACAGAGCCTGACGTGGGGCTCAAACTCACGAACCATGAGATCCACAACCCGAGCTGAAGCCAGACACTTAGCCAGCTGAGACACCAGGGTACCCCCAAAATGTGTATCTTTTTGATAAACCTAAAAAGAATAATTTTTTAAATTTAATTTACAAAGTCTTTGACTATAATTATTTTAAAATAATACTAATGCAGAACATGGAGTAGAGAACACATAAAAATAAATCTTAGAGAAATGTAAGGAAAAACTAATCAAAATAAAAGCAGAAATTAAGTAAGACAGCAGGAAAATAACAGTGGAATTGATACATAAGTAAATTGATTAATAGAGTATTTCATCTATACAAATATCATTAAAATATGCACACTAGAGAGAGAAACACAAATACTTGGCAATATAAACAGTATGAAACAGATTAATTATAAAAATAAACTTTATAGCTCTATGGCAACAAATTCTTAGAACCCAATGAAATGTGCAATTTTCAAGTAAATGGATTCAATAAGAACTGGAAAGCTGTAATAGACTGATATTCATGGGAGACTTTTTTTTAAATGTTCAAATAACTATCTCCAAAAAAGGAGTTGGGTCCAGAGTGTTTTATGAGCAAGTCCTTGAAAACTTTCAAGTAACAACCCTCATGTTATTTAAACTGTTCCAAGATTACAGAATGATGAAACACTTCCCAAATTATTTATCAAAGTTAATATAATCGTCAAAATAAAGCCAATGTAGCAAAATAAAAATTTTCATTCGCTTTAACTAAGGTATCCGCAACATAAATCCAGTCCTATATAAATAATTTTTCAAAACTGAATAAGATTTACTCTTAAAATTTAAGGATGGCTTAATACTAAGATTTTTATTCAAAAACATTCTCAATAAAATCATCCCCCCTCATCTGCAGGGGCTACCTTCCAGGACCCCCAGTGGGTGCCCAAAGCTATACATAGTACCAAACTGTATATATACTATGTTTTTTCCTCCACATATATGCCTATGATAAAGTTTAAATTTATAAATTAGGCACAAGAGATTAACAGCAATAATAATAAAATAAAACAATTATAACAATATACTGACATACAAGTTACGTGAAATCTTCTTACTGTACTCACCCCTTCTCCTGATGGATGTGAGAGCATGAGGTGAGGTGAATAACACATGACTGTGGGTAACTGAAATATGGAAAGTACAACGATGAATAGTGAAAACTCAGATAAGTGGGGGACCACTCTAATGCACAAAAGAAAAAAAAAATTACATGATTCTCTCCATAGTTGCCCCAAACCATTTGGGAAATTTTAAGTTATTTCTGATAATAACATTAATAATATAAAAACATGCCATATCATGAGATATTCCCTTTTAAGGTCAGAAATAAGATAATGAGAGTTGTGGCCAATATGGTGGAGAAGTAGGGGGAATCCATACTTCCCGTGTCTCTCAAACAAAGACGTGTAGAAGCCAAAGGACTTTGAACACCAGAGCCTGGGAGGAAAAGAGACTTGAATCCACTAGGAAGAAAATGGGGAAGCTGGAAAAAAGATAGGTGGGTAACTGCCAACTGGGGGACATAAAAAAAGGCCCTGTGGGCATGGAGGGGAGGGACCCCCTTCTGCGGAGAGACAAAGGGAAGAGAAAGAGCGGGTAGGGAAGTGCAGGACCGTAGCTGGACAGGAGAAAGACCTCGGATTGAGACTGAGAGGCATCTGATCTCTGCGGGGCTTTCTCTGGACTGGGGCGGGCTCCCTATTAGCACACCTGGAGAGGAGGGGCGCCAGCCCTGGGCACCGTGGTAGGTCAGGGCTCAGTCCGCATGCTGGAGAAAGTGGTGCCCTCCCTGGAGGGCTGCGCGATAGCACAGAACCTGCCTGCGTCCACCACCCCGGGCGCAGTGGCTGGGCCGAGGGCTCAGTCTGCAGGAGGAAAAGGTGGCCGTTTCCCTGGAGTGCCGTGGGAAAAGACAAAGCCTGCCTGCGTCCGCCCCCCGGGGGCTCCCGGGGAGGGCAGTGGCTCAGTCCACAGTAGAAGGCGGTCCTCCCCGACGTGCGGGGGACACAGACAAAACCAGCCGAGACCACATATCACCACACTGAGAGGCGCTTCCCCAGCGCCAGAATGCGCAGAGCGGGACTTTGAATCCTAGCCAAGCGCAGGGTCAGGGGAGTTGGCGGAGCAAGAAAGAACCGCCTCGTCTGGGCCCGCCGAGTGAGGACGACTCAAACTGAGTCCACCGGGGGGACTCCGTGGAGAAGAGACTGAGGGATCACCGTCTCCCCGCCCCAACCAAGGCGGGGCCTCAGGGATCACTCCCCTGCCCATAGCGAGGTGGGTCCACATTACGCCAAACCACGCCCCCTTGTGCTGGGTAACTGCGTAGCCACCAGATCGGAACAGACCCTGCAGACAGCTACTCCTGACAAGTGATGCAGCATTGCCTGGATTAACTCTAGGTCAACTCTGGATATATAAATATATTCTACTCCCCCTTTCTCCTCCTTATCTCTTCTCTCTCTCCCCTAGGCTGGTTACTCTGGTTATTGGTCTCTCTAAACAGATATATTTAATCCATTGTCTTGATAACATGTTCTCCACCTCCTTCTTTACACTCCTTTCTCTCTGGAATAATCAAGCCAAATAATTTCTCTGTCTGGGTAACTTTATCTTCGTTTCATTTTCCCCGCCTCCTTCTTTAATTTCCCTTCTCTCTCTCCGGATTAAGCCTTTTAGTCTCTCTGCCTAAATCAGTGTTTATTTTTTCTACCCCCTCCATGCATTTCTCTCCTTGTATGTGCTCATTCATCAGCACCGCCTCCACCCTCTTTACTTGTAGTTGGTGTTTTGGGGTTTTTCGTTTCTAGTCTTTAGTTTTTTGTTTGTGTTTATTTGTTTGTGTTATTCGTGTGTTTGCGTGTTTTTGTCTCCTGTTTGTCTACCTGTTTTCCTTTACAGGGCTACTCCAAGGAACAAATCAAAGCACACCTGGTGGAGGGTCAAAAATATCACTATGAGTAGGGTAATAAAATAACCAAAGTCACAACAACAGAGAGCAAGTAACAATCTCTGAAAAAACACCTCCTGAAGGGCCAGGCTCTGGACGGTGTATGACCCTCTTTCAATAGAGCGGTGCTCACAGGTGCGGAGCACACAAACTTTTAAAATGCATAAGGGACAGAAAACTAGACAAAATGACAAAACAGAAGAATTCTCCTCAAAAGAAATTCCAGGAAGTAGCGACAGCTAACGAATTGATCAAAACCGATTTCAGCAACATAACAGAACAAGAATTTAGAATAATAGTCATAAAATTAATCGCTGGGCTTGAAAAAAGCATAGAGGACAGCAAAGAATCTATTGCTACAGAGGTCAAGGGACTAAAAAATAGTCATGATGAATTTTAAAATGCTATAAATGAGGTGCAAAATAAATGGAGGTGGCCACTGCACAGATTGAAGAGACAGAGGAGAGAAAAGGTGAATTAGAAGACAACATTATGGGAAAAAAGGAAGCTGAGAAAAAGATTTTAAAAATCCAGGAGTGTGAGGGGAGATTTAGAGAACTAAGTGATGGAATCAAACAGAACAATATCTGTATCATAGGAATTCCAGAAGAAGAAGAGAGAGAGAAAGGGGCTGAAGGTGTACTTGAACAAATCATAGCTGAGAACTTCTCTGATCTGGGGAAGGAAATAGGCATTGAAATCCAAGAGGCACAGAGAACTCCCTTCAGACATAACTTGAATCGATCTTCTGCATGACATATCATAGTGAAACTGGCAAAATGCAAGGATAACGAGAGAATTCTGAAAGCAGCTAGAAATAAATGGGCCTTGACGTACAAAGGTAGACACATAAGGGTAGTAGCAGACCTATCTACTGAAACTTGGCAGGCCAGAAAGGAATGGCAGGAAATCTTCAATGTGATGAACAGAAAAAAATTATGCAGCCGAGAATCCTTTACCCAGCAAGTCTGTCATTCAGATAGAAGGAGAGATAAAGGTTTTCCAAAACAAGCAAAAACTGAAGGAATTCATCACCACTAAACCAGCCCTACAAGAGATCCTAAGGGGGAATCTGTGAGTGAAATGTTGCTGGGATCACAAAGTACCAAAGACACCAGTACAAGCATGAAACCTACAGGTAACACAATGACTCTAAACCCGTATCTTTCAATAATAACACTGAATGTAAATGGACTAAAGGCTCCAACCAAAAGACATAGGGTATCAGAATGGATAAAAAAAAAACCAAGACCCATCTATTTGCTGTCTACAAGAGACTCATTTTAGACCTGAGGACACCTTCAGATTGAAAGTGAGGGGATGGAGAACTATCTATCATGCTACTGGAAGTCAAAAGAAAGCTGGAGTAGCCATACTTATATCAGACAAACTAGACTTTAAATTAAAGGCTGTAACAAGAGATGAAGAAGGGCATTATATGATAATTACAGGGCCTTTCCATCAGGAAGAGCTAACAATTATAAATGTCTATGCACCGAATTCAAAGCACCCAAATATATAAAACAAGTAATCACAAACATAAGCAACCTTATTGATAAGAATGTGGTAATTGCAGGAGACTTTAACACTCCACTTACAAAAAGGGACAGAAAATCTAGACAGAGAATCAATAAAGAAACAAGGGCCCTGAATGATATATTGGATCAGATGGACTTGACAGATATATTTAGAACTCTGTATCCCAAAGCAACAGAATATACCTCGTTCTCGAGTGCACATGGAACATTCTCCAAGAAAGATCACATACTGGGTCACAAAACAGCCCTTAATAAGTATAAAACAATTGAGATCATACCATGCACACTTTCAGATCATAATGCTATGAAACTTGATATCAACCACAGGAAAAAGTCTGGAAAACCTCCAAAAGCATGGAGGTTAAAGAACATCCTACTAAAGAATGAATGGGTCAACCAGGCAATTAGAGAAGAAATTTAAAAATATATGGAAACAAATGAAAATTAAAATACAACAATCCAAATGCTTTGGGATGCAGTGAAGACAGTCCTGAGAGGAAAATACATTGCAATCCAGGCCTATCTCAAGAAACAAGAAAAATCCCGAATACAAAATCTAACAGCACACCTAAAGGAAACAGAAGCAGAACAGCAAAGACACCCCAAACCCAGCAGAAGAAGAGGAATAATAAAGATCAGAGAAGAAATAAACAATATGGAATCTAAAAAAACAGTAGAGCAAATCAATGAAACCAAGAGTTGGTTTTTTGAAAAAATAAACAAAATTGATAAACCTCTAGCCAGGCTTCTCCAAAAGAAAAGGGAGATGACCCAAATAGAAAAAAATCATGAATGAAAATGGAATTATTACAACCAATCCCTCATAAATACAAGCAATTATCATGGAATACTATGAAAAACTATATGCCAACAAATTGGACAACCTGGAAGAAATGGACAAATTCCTAAACACCCACACACTCCCAAAACTCAAACAGGAAGAAATAGAAAATTTGAACAGACCCACAACCAGTGAAGAAACTGAATTGGTTATCAAAAATCTCCCAACAAATAAGAGTCCAGGACCAGATTGCTTCCCTGGGGAATTCTACCAGACATTTAAAGCAGAGATAACACCTATCCTTCTCAAACTGTTCCAAAAAATAGAAAGGGAAGGAAAACTTCCAGACTCATTCTATGAAGCCAGCATTACTTTGATTCCTAAACCAGACAGCGACCCAGCAAAAAAAGAGAACTACAAGCCAATATCCCTGATGACTATGGATGCAAAAATTCTCAACAAGATACTAGCAAATCGAATTGAACAGCATATAAAAAGAATTATTCACCATGATCAACTGGGATTCATTCTGGGCTGCAGGGCTAGTTCAATATTCACAAATCAATCAATGTGATACATCACATTAATAAAAAAAAAAAGATAAGAACCATATGATCCTGTCAATCGATGCAGAAAAAGGATTTGACAAAATTCAGCATCCTTTCTTAATAAAAGCCCTCAAGAAAGTCAGGATAGAAGGAACATACTTCAACGTCATAAAAGCCATTTATGAAAAGCCCACAGCTAATATCATCCTCAATGGGGAAAAACTGAGAGCTTTCCCCCTGAGATCAGGAGGACAACAGGGGTGTCACTCTCACCGCTGTTGTTTAACATAGTGTTGGAAGTGCTAGCATCAGCAATCAGACAACAAAATGAAGTCAAAGGCATTGAAATTGGCAAAGATGAAGTCAAGCTTTCACTTTTTGCAGATGACATGATACTATACATGGAAAACCCAATAGACTCCACCAAAAGTCTGCTAGAACTGATACATGAATTCAGCAGTCGTATGATACAAAATTAATGTACAGAAATCAGTTGCATTCTTATACACTAATAATGAAGCAACAGAAAGACAAATAAAGAAACTGATCCCATTCACAATTGCACCAAGAATCATAAAATACCTAGGAATAAACCCAACCAAAGATGTAAAAGATATGTATGCTGAAAACTATAGAAACCTTATGAAGGAAATTGAAGAAGATACAAAGAAGTGGAAAAACATTCCGTGCTCATGGATTGCAAGAATAAATATTGTTAAAATGTCAATACTACCCAAAGCTATCTACACATTCAATGCAATCCCCATCAAAATTGCACCAGCATTCTTCTCGAAGCTAGAACAAGCAATCCTCAAATTTGTATGGAACCACAAAAGACCCCGAATAGCCAAAGTAATACTGAAGAAGAAAACCAAAGTGGGAAGCATCATAATCCTAGACTTTAGCCTCTACTACAAAGCTGTAATCATCAAGACAGCATGGTATTGGCACAAAAACAGACACATAGACCAATGGAATAGAATAGAGACTCCAGAATTGGACCCACAAATGTATGGCCAACTAATCTTTGACAAAGCAGAAAAGAATATCCAATGGAAAAAAAACAGTCTCTTTAACAAATGGTGCTGGGAGAACTGGACAGCAACATGCAGAAGAATGAAACTAGACCACTTTCTTACACCATTCACAAAAATAAACTCAAAATTGACGAAGGACCTGAATGTGAGACAGGAAACCATCAAAACCCTAGAGGAGAAAGCAGGAAAAAACCTCTCTGACCTCAGCCGCAGCAATTTCTTACTTGACACATCTCCAAAGGCAAGGGAATTAAAAGCAAAAATGAACTATTGGGACCTCATGAAGATAAAAAGCTTCTGCACTGCAAAAGAAACAACAAAACTAAAAGGCAACCGATAGAATGGGGAAAGATATTTGTAAATGACATAACGGATAAAGGGCTAGTATCCAAAATCTATAAAGAACTCACCAAACTCCACACCCGAAGAACAAATAATCCAGTGAAGAAATAGGCAGAAGACATGAGGAGACACTTCTCTAAAGAAGACATCCAGGGGGCGCCTGGGTGGCTCAGTCGGTTAAGCGTCCGACTTCAGCTCAGGTCACCATCTCACACTCCGTGAGTTCGAGCCCCGCGTCGGGCTCTGGGCCGATGGCTCAGAGCCTGGAGCCTGCTTCCGATTCTGTCTCCCTCTCTCTCTGCCCCTCCCCCATTCATGCTCTGTCTCTCTCTGTCTCAAAAATAAATAAACATTAAAAAAAATTTAAAAAAGAAGACATCCAGATGGCCAACAGGCACATTAAAAAGATGCTCAACATCACTCCTCATCAGGGAAATACAAATCAAAACCACACTGAGATACACCTCACGCTGATTAGAGTGGCTAAAATGAACAAATCAGGAGACTATAGATGCTGGAGAGGATGTGGAGAAACGGGAACCCTCTTGCACTGCTGGTGGGAATGCAAACTGCTGCAACCACTCTGGAAAACAGTGTGGAGGTTCCTCAAAAAATTAAAAATGGATCTACCCTATGACCCAGCAATAGCAGTGCTAGGAATTTACCCAAGGGATACAGGAGTGCTGATGCATAGGGGCACTTGTACCCCAATGTTTACAGCAACACTTTCAACAATAGCTAAATTTTTTTATGGAAAGAGCCTAAATGTCCATCAACTGATGAATGGGTAAAGAAGATGTGGTTTGTATATACAATGGAATACTACTTGGCAATGAGAAAGAATGAAATCTGGCCATTTGTAGCAACATGGATGGAACTGGAGAGTATTATGCTAAGTGAAATAAGTCAGGCAGAGAAAGACAGATACCATGTTTTCACTCATATGTGGATCCTGAGAAACTCAACAGAAGACCAGGGGGGAGAGGAAGGCGAAAAAAAAAAAAGTTACAGAGAGGGAAGGAGGCAAACCATAAGAGACTCTTAAATACTGAGAACAAACTGAGGTTTGATGGGTGGTAGGGGAGAGGGGAAGGTGGGTGATGGGCATTGAGGAGGGCACCTGTTGGGATGAGCACTGGGTGTTGTATGGAAACCAACTTGACAATAAATTACATTTAAAAAAAAGAAAGAAGATAATGACATCCATGACACTGTCACTATTACTCTTCTGAGGTCTTGGAGAATGTTACGTCTGGCATCAAATAAGTTCTATTTTGACCTGGAGTGAAAAAGATCTATGTTAAAGTTTTATGTAACTATAGAATTGATATTATTAATGGAAAAGAAAATTGAATGTTTTAAGAAAAAGCAGAAAATGGGGAAAGCCACCATTTTTTTAAGTGTTTATTTTGTTTTTGAGAGATTGAGACAGAGCATGAGTGAGGGAGGGGCGGAGAGAGAGGGAGACACAGAATCCGAAACAGGCTCCAGGCTCTGAGCTGTCAGCAACGAGCCCAAGGCAGGGCCCAACGAACTGTGAGATCATGACCTGAGCCGAAGTTGAATACTTAACCAACTGAGCCACCCAGGTGCCCTGAAAGCCACGTTTAAAAGGAAACTATTTCTCCAGATGACTCTCAGGAGAGTAAACCTGAAGGAATGGAATATTTTTTAGGACTCTTTGGGACAATTCCTCTGGTGACCATGTGACTATCCCTCTGGCCTAGCAGATAACACTTTCACTTTAGTCACCAAAATGACACCCAAAGAAGTTGATGCCTGTGGTCTTCAGATATAAAGCTAATTTGACTTAAGTACCTTGCCACCGTCTTGGATTTATGCATCACTGCTATGTTTGAAATACAATTATGTGATCGTATTTGGGGTTGGGTTTGGTTTACTTGTGATGGATCATTTCTGCTTTAGGAACCCCAGCCCCTGAACCCTGGCCAAGCTTCTACAGGATGCCCAGGGCTGTCTCTGCAGATGCAAGGAACACGCTGAGACATGCCTACCCCCGGTAATGTACCCCCTGACCCATCACAGAAACTCCGTTTACCCTGGAGCAGAATCCATCGCGATGAGTCTACTGCCCGCCATGTAATCACAGAGTGATGAGAAAGAAGTTAGAGATTTCTCCCTTTGGCTTGCAACCTCCCACTTTCTCCCACCCGTTCTCAGGAGGATGCTTGTGCTTTACTCTCTTCTCTGTGTATGTCGGTGAAGACTGATCTACCATCCACCATATCAGGGGGGAATGTGCTTTGAGCTTCAATTTTGGAAGAAATTGAAAATTTCTTTAAGAAAATTAATAATTTCTTTAAGAAAATTAATAATTAACTAATGCAAATTAACAGAGGAACATTTTAAAAAGACAAATTGTACCA
The DNA here is from genome assembly GCF_023721935.1 of Panthera uncia. NCBI lineage: Eukaryota > Metazoa > Chordata > Mammalia > Carnivora > Felidae > Panthera > Panthera uncia. The sequence continues at coordinate 97,581,372 of NW_026057580.1, forward strand.
AAGAAGCAGAACAATGGAAAGCTTTTCAACTTATTTTACTTAATATACCCCTCAAAATAAAGCCAAAAGAGCACCAAATTTCACTTATGGTAGATAAAATACTGGCACCATAAATCTAATACTATAAGAAAATTACAATTTTTCATGACCAAATAATGTATACTTTTCTCTTGAGAGACTTCTTAAAAAGACAAAATGGAAAGATATACTAAATTGTGAAAAAGAAAATTCTATTCTTAAAGATGCCATTCCTTCCTCCAAATAATTTATAAGTACTATATAACTCCATTCTAAAATTGCTAACTTTTTTTTAACTTAACAGAAAAATAAATCAGTAAAAGTAACAGAAAAATCTTGAGAACACATAATTAAAGCATACTTGTGTCACTAAAACATATTATAGGGAAGCCTGGGTGGCTCAGTTGGTTAAGGGTCCAACCAAAGCTTGATCTCAGCTCACGATCTCATGGTTCATATGTTTGAGCCCCACAAGGGATTCTGCGCTGTCAGTGCAGAGCCTGCTTGGGATTCTGTCTCTGCCTCTCCCTCTCTTTCTCAAAATAAATAAACAAAATTTAAAAAAAAACTTTAAAAAACATATTATAAAATATTATAATTAAATAATAATTAAAATAATGTGGTATGGCTCAACAATGGAAAGAAAGATCAGCAAAATATATATATATATACATATATATATTTAGCAATTAATAAAATGACATTTCAAATCAGTAAGAGCATAGTAAATGATTGAATGAAAATGAATACTAGTTGGTAAAAACGAAAAAGCTGCATTTCTTCCTTAAAATTCACACACATAAAACACACACACATACAATTTCAGATAGATTAAAGGATGAAATATAAGAAAAAGGTATGAGAGGGGCGCCTGGGTGGCTCAGTTGTTTAAGTGTCTGACTTCAGCTCAGGTCATAATCTTGCGGTCTGAAGTTTGAGCCCCACGTCGGGCTCTGTGCTGACAGCTCAGATCCTGGAGCCTGCTTCAGATTCTGTGTCTCCCTCTGTCTCTGCCTGTCCCCGACTCGCATTCTGTCTATCTCTCAAAAAATAGGGGCGCCTGGGTGGCTCAGTCGGTTGAGCATCCGACTTCAGCTCAGGTCATGATCTCACACTCCATGAATTCAAGCCCCGCGTCGGGCTCTGTGCTGACAGCTCGGAGCCTGGAGCCTGCTTCAGATTCTGTGTCTCCCTCTATCTCTGCCCCTCCCCTGCTCATGCTCTGTCTCTCTCTGTCTCAAAGATAAATAAAAACATTAAAAAAAATTTTTTTTAAATAAACGTTAAAAAAATTACAAAGAAAAAAAAAAGTATGAGAAATGAAAGAAAATACAGATGAATATCTGAGATCCTACATTAGAGACACAGAGAAAAAAGTACCTACATATTATATATAAATATATATTAGGAAATTTAATATTATATACAGTTGACCCTGAACAACCCAGGTTTGAACTGCATAGGTCCACTTAGATATGGGTTTTCTTCAGTAAATACAATACCGTACTACAAATATATTTTCTCTTCCTTATGATTTCCTTAGAACATTTTCTCTTCTCTAGCTTACTTTAAGACTACAGTATATAATACATGCAACATATAAAATATGTTACTTGACTGTTTATGTTTTCGGTAAGGCTTCCAGTCAACAGTAGGCTATTAACAGTGAAGTTTTAGGGGAATCAAAAGTTATACATGGATTTTCTATGGTGTGAGAGGTCAGCACCCTTAACCCGACAGTGTTTAAGAGTCAATTCTATAATATATGTGAGGAAATGAAATATAAATATATATTAGGAAATTGAATATTATATATAATGTATATGAGAAAATGAAATGTAATATATATTAGGGAATTGAATATGGTCTGGCAGCTGATATCCTGTGAAGTTATTGAGAGAAAACTAAGGTGTATTCAAGACAATGATAGCATCATTTCTTTAAATAAGAAACCTGGAGGAGAACCAGGCTGGGGTGGGGTTTGATGATGAACTTGACTTTGGATTTTTACAATGTAGATCAGGGGCTATTTCAATGAAATTGTAGGGACAGAATCTAGATTCCAGAGAATTGAGGAATTATTGGCATTAGTGGATGGTAAAGCAGTAGCGAGAGCAGTCACAGATGACTACTTGAAAAACAAAACTTACACAGTAGCACACAGGCTCCATGGGGAATGTGAACCCAATGTGGATATTGTTGGTTTGTGACTCTTCTGTGTTAGCCTTAGGAGGGAACACCTCTCCCACTGTCACAGGAAACAAACTGAAAGAGACAAATGTCCTTGGAAGTGCGTTTGCTGGACAAAAGACAAAGTTTACAGACTTCTTTTTGATGGTTTCAGTGGCTGCAATTTTCCCCTCCAAGAATTGCCTGAAGAGAGAAAGAAAGAACAGAGGATGGGGTTCGAGCTTGTAATTTACCTTGAGAAGAGCGGCAAAGACTGTGAAAACATGGAAGGTTTTCTAGTCCACACTGACGGCCCAAGAGAGGGTTGAAGATCACAAATTTACCTTGATGATAACAAGGCCCATTGTGGGATTTCCTCCAAGAAAACTCAAGAGGCCAGGCAGAGTAAAGAAGCTCAAAGTATAGGTGCCACAGGGGCACTGGGTGCCTCAGTTGGGTAAGCGTCTGACTCCATATTTTGGCTCCAGTCATGATCTCACGTTTCGTGAGTCCATGCCCTGCATCAGGCTTGCTGCTGTCAGCACAGAGCCTGCTTCAGATCTTCTGTCCCCCTCTCTCTGCCTCTCCCCTGCTCACACTCTCTCTCTCAAAAATAAAAAAATAATAATAAAAATAAAAATAAAGAAGTATAAGTGCCACAAAAGGACAAGCATGTGAGAGTCAGGGTATTGGCAAGAGTGGTTGGAAAGATGAATCATGGGGTCTAGAAGGAACTGAAGAGGAAAGAAGTAGGACAGACAATGGGACACAATAAAAGTGTCCAGAAATTGGCAATCTCCGTAAAGTTGGAGAAAAGATCTATCAAGGAAATGAAGGCAATAGACAGACAGGAAGTCATGATCAGAAACTAACTCTTGGTGCGCGCCTGGGTGGCTTAGTTGGAAAGCCATCTGACTTCTGCTCAGGTCATGATCTCACTGTTCATAAGTTCAAGTCCCACATCAGGTGAGCTTGAGCCCTGCTTCAGGTGAGCCTTGTTTTTCTCTCTCTTTCTCTCTCCCTCTCTCTCTGCCCATCAGTCTCTTGCATCCTCTCTCTGAAAATAAATAAAAAACAAACAAACTGTTGGAGTTTAACATTTTAGAGGTACGTGAAATTATACTATTTCTTGCTTTTTTCATTAATATAATGTGGTAGTAAGGGCCCCAAAGGATGTCCACATCCTAATCACCAGAGCCTTTGAATATGTTACCTTTCACAGCAAAAGGGACTTTAAGGTGTGATTAAGTTAAGGGTTTTGAGATGTGAGGGTTACCTTGGATTATCCAGTGTACCCAATATACTTACAAGGGCCCTTATAAGAGGGAAGCAGGAAGTCCCACTGAGAGAAAGAAATGTGACCATGGTTGAAGCAGTTGGAGTGAAGAAGGGCAAAGATTGTAGAAGCTCAAACAGGCAAGGAAATGGATTCTTCTCCTGGAGTCTCAAAGAGAATTCCACCCTACTGATACCCTGACATTAGGACTTCTGACCTCCACAGCTGTTTGGTAATAAATGTGCCACTAAATATGTGGTGATTTTTTTTTAACAACAGCAATAGGAAACAAATACATATATTATCATTAAGCACTTTTACATATTTATATGGGCTATTTTGCATTATGCTAACACACACACACACACACACACACACACACACAGGAATAGCCACAAAGTAATATCCAAAACTCCTTTTTGTGACTCTCCAATAATTGAGTGACCAACACTTATCTCACTAAGCCAAACCACTTACCCTATGCTGACAAGCCAGTCAAAGTCATTCACACTCATCTGATTTATTGATATAGAAGAGCTGAAGATGATTGAAGAAGTCCCCATGGAAACCCTCAAAGACATTTGGACACTTTCATGCCGACTCATCAGCTGGGCAATGAAATTTTTGAGACAGATGACCTTAATTTCAAGTACGATTCAAAGTATTTGGAACTAAAAACAAATGCCTACACTTGCCACAGGGAGATTTGCCAGGAGGAGAGGTGGGCATCTTATGGCCAAGCTTTATTGAAAAAACAAACAAAAAAACCACAAATATATATATATATATATATTTTTTTCAGTTTATTTATTTACTATGAAAGAGTGAGAGCACAAGCAGAGGAGGACAGAGAAACAGGGACAGAGAGAATCCCAAGCCGGCTCTGCACTGTCAGTGCACAGCCTGACACGGGGCTAGAACCTACGAACTGTGAGATCATGACCTGAGCTGAAACCGGCAGTTGACACTTAACCAATTGAGCCACCCAGGTGCCCTGAAGAAATACATTTTTAAAGCCTCAGCCAAATCAATCCTTGCAGTAAAATTTTCTCAAGGGATGGGGCGCCTGGGTGGCTCAGTCGGTTGGGTAGCCAACTACAGCTCAGGTCATGATCTCATGGTCTGTGAGTTTGAGCCCCGCATCAGGCTCTGTGCTGACAGCTCAGAGCCTGGAGCCTACTTTGGATTCTGTGTGTCCCTCTCTCTCTGCCCCTTCCCTTCTTGCTCTCTGTCTCTCTCTCTCTCAAAAATAATAAACACTAAAAAAAAATTGTTTTAATAAAAAAAAATTTTCTCAAGGGATATTTGCAAGCTGTAAAATCAAACACAATAAAAGCTTTTTTTTTTAATGCTATCTCTGGTTTTACATACATGCACAAGCATATTGATCCATCTGGTAGAGTAGTCTCAACATAGATACGTGCCAAGAAAAATTCATTTATTTTCAAGCAAGTCTAAATGTTCTCGGTCCTCAAACCTACATCCTGCGTAGGCCAGACCTCTTACTTCTACATCGGATTCAGGTTTAATATTTAATCCCATGATTTTTGAAATCCAAACTGTCAAAACTCCCTCTACCTCTCTGTCTTCCTTGCGCCTGGAGAAGAGGGGGGAATGATCTATGCTTACACAGCAAATGACATCAAAGCTGGCAAGTCCCTCCTCTGCCTCCCAGCCCAACACCAAGGGGCTGGAATCAAGTATTTGAGTGGGGATGAAATTGTCAGCTCATCAGGCAGCTCCACGGGGCCCACCCTTATGCAGTTTCCCTGTCCTCTTCTCCCCTATTACCAAGGCAACACCTAATCCACCCAAAAGTCTCTGCTTCTGGCAAGGCCCAGCTACCTTTCATGGCAAGCACTCATCAACCCTTGCCAAGCCAAGGGTGGGAACACAGGCTGCCCTGGGGCAGGCTCTCTCACTGCTCCATCAGCAACACCAAATGCTCTGTCAGCTCAGTGGCACACAACCCTACCCCCACCCCCACACAGTTCTTACTGAGGGTGGAGGAAACTTGGGAAACGCTGATTTCAACACAAGAGGGTGGAACAAATAGAAACTTCCCTGCTCCCTGCTTCCCAGGCTCTCCAACAAGGAAAGGGAGGGAGAAGGTATTGTTACTACTTCAACAACCTTCCTTCAAAGGTTTAATATCCTTGCCCCCTCTGTGTCCTTTATTCTATAAAGGAAGGAATGAGGGTTAAGAAACTGGTTCTGCTGGATGTCTTCTGTTAGCAAATCTCACAGTGTGGGACTGGCATCCGGAAGACATTCCTCTGAACTTAAAAGGTGAGACACTTGGCAAGATTTATCCTGAAACATGGATTCTAGTTGGCAGTTTCAGGGAAGCACAAATGTCCCTCATCATCCCTTTACACTGTTTCTATATATATAAATGTTGTATTCCAGTCATCATTAATTTTGGAATTTTTTATATTACAAAGTGTTTTTCCAAAAACAGATCCCCAATGATGTGCCTCTGAGAAATGAGTTTTCCATTTAACCTGGCTCAGTTTGAAACTATAATCTTGGCACTAGTTAAGTTATAATTCAGGAGGTCAGTATATTGATTTCAACAGCCCAGTTGAAACTCGGGGCTAAACTCTGAGAACTAAGCATAGAAGAGATAAGGGGAGAAAGCCACAGAATAAATAGAATTTGCATTTGTAATAAATAAATAGAAATAAATAGAAATCTTCAACATTTATTCTGTAGTCAGAGCAGAATAAGCAAAACTGAAAGAAAGGGTACTGTGTCTAGGGAGTTTCTGCCTCCTGTCATGAAGAAGAGATAGGGTCTGGAATTATCTCCCTCCACAACTGTAAACTAGAAATGATTGGTAAAATAAAAACACTCGTTTTCAGACTTTGGTCAACAGAAATGCTTAGGACTATGATCCCTGAAGAAAGAGAAATAAACTCTGTGTGCCCTATGATCACCCTGGCTTTCTGCCTAGAGGCAATTTCCAGATCATCACACTGGGAGGGAAGGCCCAAACAAAGCCCAGTGGCCTCACTGACTTAAGGAGCCCAAAGTTCAGGGAGACTGAGGTGACCAGAGTTTGTGGAGTAGAGCACTGGACACACACAAGGGAGTTAAGAAGCGAAGGAGCTCCAAAAGTCGGCACGGAGTCCCCTCAGTCTTTGGCTGAATATCAATCTTCACATGAATAAGGTGAAGCTTTACAGTTGGGGATAAAGAACAATTACTGAACGGCTATAATCTGAATAAATCCAAGAGCTCACATAAAACCGGGAATAATTCATATTCCCACTGGCCAAAGTGAAGAGGCCTCATTGAATAGACAGGGCATTCAGAAGGGTCAAGGGATAGTCACAGTTTTTGAGTAAAGGCTACTCAAGACCCACTCTTCAAAAGCTTTCTGAAAAGCTTCAAAATGATTAAACTGATCCTCAGGAGCTTAAGTGGTCACCAGAATAAACCACAACCCTCTGTAAGGAAGAGAAAAAAAAAAATCTTGCACAAACACTCTATAGAGGAAGGAAGAATATACTAGGAGGCCAACATTACCCTGATATCCAGTACTGACTGCCTTTAGACTCAAGCAAGCAGGGGCCTTGCTCTGGCATTTTATGCCCCAGGGAGCCCCATACTTCAGAGTGCCCTCCCCAAGATATTCTAATTCCCCCTCTGGTGACTGGGATCGGTTGAAACTAGCAATACCATCTGGGTAGGATGCCTTGATCTTAGACTAGTACCTCTCCATCATGGTCCCATAATACCCCTTCTCTGACCCTCTACCCTTCACCTAGTATCAACCATATGCCCCAATTTTCTCAGGGATTCATACCTATGGGTATTCAACCCAGGAACCCATTGTAAGGTTCTAGTTCCAGGACAGATGCCTGGCAAGCAGATTGCTGGCACAATACAGTTTTTGTGGGATCATGATAGATTGGGCCTCCAGAATGGTACTGACATGCTGATTTTGAGCCTCTCTCACTTATGACAGACATGTAGCAAGTTTAGGTTTCTGGGCTACTAAGAGTTCACTGCCAACTCTTGGGTTCAAGCTGCATATTGGGGCCTCTACCTCGACTCCTACCCATCTCCATTCTGACTGCAGTGCTGCCCATAATCACAGCACCTGAAGGCAGCAGGTGTCTGTCACCTGTAATGGTGAGAATGCTCTACCCTATGCATTTCCCACAGCCATGTTGATCACCCAATCCCCTCTGTTGGCTCTGCAGACACGTCAGCAGTCCTCGGAAGTGGTTGTACGTGTCTCCTCTGGGAGCTTTTGAGATCCTTGCTCTGCAATACCCGTTGCCCTCCAGATTGATGTTCTCTCTCGCCTCTAATTGGTGTGGTCATCCTACCACAAGATGGCTGTAGGTCACCAGATGATCGGTGGACATTTCATGTACGAATGGGACTGCCCTTCTTGCTCTACCTGTCGTTTTCTTCACATTATGCCCCCTGCCAGTGGCAGTGTGTGGAAAGCAGAAGTGTGGTCAACGTTGAGAAAGATCACGTTCTAGAAATGCACCTATTAGAGTCTAAAGACTTCTACATTTATGCTATAAAGTTCCAAACAGTAAGTTTAATATGACCAGAGAATGAAATATCATTCACATTTCCCTGCACAATTTGGGTAAGACCTGCATTTGCGGTCATCATCAGCAAAGTATAGTAATAATTTTGACCGTGTCTCTTTGGAAGCTAGTATTCATGGGTGGTAGATGGACAATGTGGCATCATGAGTAATGATGTAATCAACATTAAGTAAGTGTCAGGACAGAATTTCAGAGATAAGATGATCTATGTTGTTCCCATAGAAACAGGTTCCGGCTTTATGAGTGATAATAGCATTGCTACATTTTCTCTAGAAGGGAGATAGGAAATAAGCCAGAAGCAATACCTTTGATGATAAAGAACTGAAAGAAATGGGTTTTGGTCCTAAATAGGAAGAGGTGGATACTGCAAAGAAACTTCCTGAGCACTGATTAAACAATAAAAAAAATGCTTAAGTACCTCTTTTTATTTCTTCGTTATACCTCACAGAGTCCCATGGACTTTATGGTACATTGGTAATCAAATTGTTTATATAGACAAAGTCCTGGCCAAAAATATTGTCTGCAGCCCCACACACCCTAGCGACATTGCAGCTGATGTCAAAAGCAAACACAACAAACAGAATAGAAATCTGCAGACCAGTATCCCTCGAGATCATAAACGCAAAATATCCTAGCAAAACATCAGTAAGTTGAATCCAGCAACATGTAAAAAGCATAATACACAACAAATAAGTGGAGTTTATCCCACTTACACAAACTTCGTTTAATATTATAGAAAGTGACATCCGGAAGGCGGTGCCACAAAGCTTGGGGTTGAAAGGAATAACAAAACATGCTATTAATCATCATCCTCTTCCAAAGCAGCTGGATGAGATTTCTTGTACCAATGACAGTCATGAAAAAGATGCAAGTTCCCAAAGTGAGTCTGACATCACACAAAAATCATCTTTTACATCAGCTGACACTGGGAATTCAAGATCTGCTTTTCCAAGTTACACAGGCACTCAGACTTCTCCTGGGGGTATGGAACTTGATCCAAAGGCCACTGAAAAAGTCCAGGCAATGTTGACAGCCATTGACGAGCTCTTGTACGAGCAGAAGTTGAGTGTGCATACTAAGAGTCAAAGGAAGAGTGTCAACAATGGACGCGTAGCTTTCCTCACCTCAGGATTCTGGGTAGGCAGATAGTCACTCCAAGGGAAGGGTATGGACTGTATCCTAGATCCCCTTCTGTTGTTTCAGTTTCACATGAGACGACACTTTCTCAAGAAAGAGATTTTACTATATTTGGTATTAGGGGAAAGAAGTTACATTTTGCATCTTCTTATGCTCATAAAGCATCTTCCATTGCCAAATCCCCTAGTGTGTATTCTATGGAAAAAGAAGACTGTATAATCTCCTCTGACGGAATAATAGAGGAACACCTAGCATTCGACCACACTAACATGGAAGAGGGGTTCCAAGGAAAGAAATTACAAGCATCTCCAGAGAAACAGAAATTAGGGTACCCTCCCATTGCTTCATTTTACTGCATGAAAGAGGACGTCCTTGCTTATGTGTTTGACTACGTGTGGAGCAAGGTTCTGAGCTGTATGGAGCAGTTGACACATAGCCATTGGGAGGGATTTGCTTCTGGGGCCACAGAAGGAGAGAGAGAGAGAAGATGGTAGAAAACTTATTTGAAGAAATAATAGCCAAACTTCTCGGGACCAAGACGTCCAGGCCCAGAAATCACAGAGAACCTCAAACATGATGAACTTAAGGAAGTCCACACAATAATTAAAAGGCAAAAACGAAAGCAGCAAATATGATATCATATACATAAAACATGAAGGAGTAGAAATCTAGTGCTGTTAGAATATGTTCAAACTTGGGGCGCCTGGATGTCTCAGTCGGTTGAGCGTCCGACTTCGGCTCAGGTCATGATCTCGCAGTTCCTGAGTTCAAGCCCTGCATCGGGCTCTGTGCTGACAGCTCAGAGCCTGGAGCCTGCTTCAGATTCTGTGTCTCCTTCTCTCTCTGCCCCTTCCCCGCTCATACTCTGTCTCTCTCTGTCTCTCAAAAATGAATAAACGTTTAAAAAAAATTAAAAAAAAAGAATGTGTTCAAACTTAGGCAACCATCAACTTAATATAGACTACTGTATATACGGGGATGTTATAGATGAACCTTATGGTAACCACACTGACAACCTATGACAGATTCACACACACAAAAGAGAAAGGAATCCAAAAATAACAATAATGGAAGTCATCAAATCACAAGGGAAGACAGAAAAAAAAGAAGGAACAGGGAAGGATGCAAACAAACATAACCAGAAAACAATTAACAAAATGGCCCTAAGTACATACCTATCAATAGTTACTTTAAGTAAATGAACTAAATGAGCCAATCAAAAGAAATTTGGTGACTAGGGGTTACTGGTGGCTCAGTCGGTTAAGTGTCCAACTTCAGCTCAGGTTGTGGTCTCACAGTTCGTGAGTTTGAGCCCGGCATCAGGCTCAATGTTGTCAGCACAGAGTCTGCTTCAGATCTTCTGTCCCCCTCTGTCTCTGCCCCTCCTCTACTGGTGCTCTCTCTCAAAAATAAATACATAAATAAAAGGAAAAAAATTATAGAAATCAAACACAATTTTAGCAGGATAGAAGAGAAAAACTACACAATAATCTAAATCAATGCAGGAAAAATACCTGACAAACTTAAATATCTACTCATGAAAGCCTTTGATACCTGGCAGAGGGGCCTTTCTGATCCTGGTAGTGGGCTGGTTCATGATGGCGCACTTACTATGCATCATTCCTGAACAGGCGGGTGACAGTGGCTGAGGGAAGATTGGAGACATCGTAAAGGGCCCACCAGTGGTCAGTGGCAGTGCTACAACGCAAATGTTGTCCTGTCTGTCTCTAGACAACATCTCTTTCCCCACACCACAGTGTCTCCTATAAAGAATGGTTAACTTCACTGAAGGAAACTTACATTTAGTACTGGTAGAGAAAAATAAGGCAAAAATTAATCACAATCTTTGCTAACAACAAAATTGTATTTGTTTTGTATATTGAGTGTATTTTTAATTCCTGAGTATATTTTCAAGACATGGATTCAACGTGCACACATTGCTATTCTTTTTTTTTTTTTTTTTCTATAACGGAATCAGAAGCAATAGAGTTCTGTGGGACAGCAGATTAAACAATTTTGAAGACCTTCTTTAAGAAAAAGAATTAGCGGGGGGCGCCTGGGTGGTTCAGTCAGTTAAGCGCCCGACTTCGGCTCGGGTCATGATCTCACGGTCCGTGAGTTCAAGCCCACGTCGGGCTCTGTGCTGATAGCTCAGAGCCAGGAGCCTGTTTCAGATTCTGTGCCTCCCTCTCTCTCTGACCCTCCCCCATTCATGCTCTGTCTCTCTCTGTCTCAAAAATAAATAAATGTTAAAAAAAAATTAGAAAAGAAAAAAAAGAAAGAAAGAAATTAGGGGCACCTGGGTGGCTCAGCCAGTTGAGTGTCTGGCTCTTGCTTTCAGCTTAGGTCATGATCTCATGGTTTATGAGATGGAGTCCCTCATCAGGCCCCATGCTCACAGCACAGAACCCGCTTGGGATTCTCTCTCTCCCTCTCTCTGCCCCTCCTCCACTTGCACTCTCTCTAAAAATGAGTAAATAAATTTAAAAAAAAAGAGAGAATTAATATACATGAAAAATTAGATACAAACATGAACATTTAATCCCAACAAATCACTAATTTTACAAAGCTGACAAATACCACAAATAGAAAATCCAGAAAAGTAACAAATACGACTATTCATTAACTGCCCACCTCAACTCTATGCTACTTTGGCCTTTTTTAGCTCGTACTGTTTGTTTTTGTGACATGGTCTTCAATGGAGAAAATAGAAAGATAATTTACTTTTTCCTCTAGCATCATCAAATGAGCTTATTATTAATGAAGATGAATAAAACATGTAACTTCACACACAGATGAACTGTGGTCTGTATGGCCTGTGCCCTATGAACACAGAGATCCTTATAAATTCTATTTCCCCAATTCCCATTAAAAAGGAAAACAAATGGTGTGTCTATATTTTTATGCACTGCATTATTGATCATATTGATTATATTCCTGTAAGAGAGCATTCCAAACCAAAAGCAAGGCATGGTGGCCTCTACTTGAGCAACATCCAAATTATGTGATATTTCTCTCATCTTCTTCTACCCCCTTCCCCCATGACTTGGTTCAATGTGGGGAGGGGGCTGCAAGGTCCCCTGCTGTGGAATCTAATTCAGTTCTTCTCCAGCTTAGAGGCTCCTCACCTGCTCGTGACAGGGACCAGGGATGCCCAACTACATCCTCTCCCAAACAGTTCCTGTCACATGTTTGGACAGAGGATTTTTGCATAGTGTTATGCCCAGAATTCGTGATCCCCAAAGACCACCAGGGAGCCGAGTCCGATGCAAAAGCAAAAGAGCCTTTATTCGAGCTAGCTCGAGCTCAATCCCCTACCTGCACCGACGCAGCGGTGAGATGCCAGGGAGAGAGAGCGAGTTTCAAAAGGACAAAGGTTTTATTGGGGCCTAGGGGCAGTTGGTGAGGTAATGGCTGTGGCCTCAGCCGATTGGCTAGGGAAGGGTCGTGGCCTCGGCCGATTGGCTGGGGAAGGGTCGGAGTCCTGTTACGCAGGTCGCTGGGCGTGTTTTGATCAGGAAGTTTGAACGGGTGAGCGGGAGGTTACTCAAGGGGAGGAGGCGCGGTCTGAGGTTTCTGCGATTTTCCCGGAAAAGGGGTCATGTCGGGGACATAGTCACTCAAGGTGGAGAACACAGAACAAGATGGAGTCGGCCGGCGTAGGCCCGCCCTTTCACATAGAATATCAAATTCTTGTCCTCAGCTCCCTGTGCCCCTCCATCCTTGTTATCTGGGCTTGGGCAGAGTCCCAGAGAACACAGGAAGATATTCAATAAATAGAAGCTGGAAACACTTGGATTGTCATCCATGAAGTGTCACCATCCAGTGGGACCAAATCTTAGTCAGGCTTCTCTTCAAGTAGATGACTCCAAATGCACTTTAAAGTTTTAGAGTTGTTTAATTTTTTGCAGGTCATGTTCCCTGAATTAATTTCTTGCTATACAATCTAATTCTTTTTTTTTTTTTTTTAAATGTTTTATTTATTCTTGAGGGAGAGAGAGATAGAGCATGAGTGGGGACGGGGCACAGAGAGAGGGAGACACAGAATCCGAAGCAGGCTCCAGGCTCTGAGCTGTCAGCACAGAGCCTGACGCGGGGCTCGAACCCACGAACCTTGAGATCATGACCTGAGCCGAAGTCGGATGCTCAACCGACTGAGCCACCCAGGCGCCCCTATACAATCTAATTCTTAACGAAAGAGTTATTTGGGACTCACAGTGTTCTATTATTGTAACATCAGTTAAGACTATGACCAGGAGAAAACAGCATTTCTCCGCAGGAAGGCCTGAGCGTCAGGCTCTCTCCAAGCTAGCTGTATAGGGATGTAGATGTGAGCCCTGTAAACTGGGGAGAGCTGTTCACGTCCCGAAAAGTAGTTGTTTTTTAATCTGCAATATACTCTTTCAAGTAGTAAAGGGGAAAATTATCAAATCCATATTCCAGGTACCTCTCCTCTTGCCTTCTCACCCAGGACTAGAATCTGCTTTACTTACTGTGTGCTTTCTCTTGCTTTATTTAGGCATGAAATTCTAATGGCTTAAAAGTAACATGGGATATATACATACTCTTTTGTATGTATCAAAAGTTACATTTAAAAAGACAATACAGAGGCACCCGGGTAGCTCAGTCAGAGGACTCTTGATTTTCACTCAGGTCATGATCCCAGGGTCATGGGATTGAACACCATGTCGGGCTCATGCTAAGCATGGAGACTGCTTGAGATTCTTTCTCTCTCCCTCTCTCTCTGCCCCTCCCCCACCCCTCATTCTCTCTCTCTCTCTCTCTCTCTCTCAAATAAAAACATTAAACTTAAATAAATTTTTTTAAATTAAAAAAATAAAAAGATAATACAGGAAAAATAACTGGGGGATGGCCCTGGCATGGATTCGTGTATTAAAAGTGGCTGTGCACTATTCACTTCTCTCCGTGGGCCCCCTCTCCTCATGCCCCACCCCTATTCTCCACAGGAACCCCTTTCCTCCCTTTCATAGATTTCTGGCCATTTTCTAGCAAGTCGGTTTCTTAACTCATTATTTTTGCCCATGTATCAGCCTTCAGCCCCTTCTCTTTATTTCTGTCTCCTTCCCCACCCCCCTCAACAATCTTCATTCTGTCTCCTTTGAAACAGTAGGTTTCATAACCTCAATGGGGAGTGGTGAACACTCCCCACCACTGAGAGGCTTGATCCCTTTTATGCAGAGAAATGACAGGCGAGGAGGCTTGAGACAAGGGTGTAGGCATGGGGACAGAGTGGAGCTGGGATTCTGCCAGGCCCCCTGCTGACCTCGAACACTGTTCTTTTGTGCCCGCCCTCATAGGGGGAATAGAAATGGAAAGTACCAGTCCCAGGATACTGGAGGTATTACTGTTAAATTGTTTGATGATTGTTAGGAGATTAACATATTGATTGTTGCCACAGACCCCCAAACTCTGGATCTCCCCAAGATCCTTCAGCATTCCCTCATTCCTGTCACTGTCCCAGCCATGGCCCTTCATGTGGTGAAAAGGAACAATCATGATAGAAAGCAGAAACAAGAAAAGGCAGAATCGAACAGAATAACAATGTTCATGGCCTCTGTGACAACTTCCCAAGTTAACCTTCCTAAAGCTGAAAGAAAACTATTCTGTCTGAAGCAAAAAGGGAATGAATAGCAGGCTCAAATAGCATAGAGCTTAAGATGTCAAGCTGCATAATCAGACAGGCACGGCATGGACCCCCAGCTCTGCCTTTCATTGGCTGAGAGACCTCATCATTAACCCCTCTAAGCCTCAGTGTTCTCTTCTGGAAAGTGGAGATGATAACTTCCCTTTCCTCATGGACACAAGGCATGCACAGATGTGCCACAGATATGCAATGAGACAGCTATAAAGCGCTTGACCTGGCCCAGAATAAGAATAAGAGGTAGAAACTGGTACTACTCTTTCAATACAATGTGGTAACCCAAAGGGCAAATTAGAACTAGAAGATATTTGCCACGCTTCAAGAACTTACAATCTAATCAAGAAACAAAATTCAAAGAAAAGATAAATAACAATACAATTCAGGAAAAAGTCAGTGTGATTATAGACCGTAGCCATTGTAGGAGACCAGAAATTTGCAAACCTTGAGGAAGGGTGTCAAAATGCTACAAAAGGCACAGAGCTTTCATTTAACTTTAAGTAATCAGTAATTTGGGGGCCCTAAGTGGCTCAGTTGGTTAAACGTCTGACCTCAGCTCAGGTCATGATCTCACAGTTCGTGGGTTTGAGCCCCAAGTTGGGTTCTGCACTGACAGTGTGGATCTTGCTTGGGATTCTCTCTCTGCTCTCTCTCTCTCTCCTTCTGCCCCTCCTTTCTCCCATCTCTCTCTCTCTCTCTCTCTCAAAAATAAACATTAGAAAGAAAATAAATCAGTAATTTTTAATATAAAAGCAATTCCTATACTATCTTCATCATCCTCAAAGTCCAGAGACGGTGGGAAATTACACAAGATTTTGGAGGACACAGTCTGTGACTACACATATTGAAGTCGGCCTGAGTCTTAGTCCTTTGCCCTAATGGCCACGGCTGTCCTATCCAAAGGGAACACTGGAATAAGCTCTCAATAAGATCATTGTGGAGAGGGCCATGAAGTTGCCTCTGCCTCGTGATCTTAGGCATCTTTCAGGGACAGTCAACCACTGGTCACAACAGCTCCTATTACCTATATTTTTTCAGTTGGTCTTCAGTCTAATCATCCACAGGTAAAGGCCACCTTTCCGATACTCCCATATAACCATGTCCTCCACTCATTTTGTCCACAAGGACTAATCAAGACCCAAGGATGAAAACAATCTTTTTCCATCAAACAAATATTTAATTGTTAATAATTTAGCATACTAACATATTAAAAATCTGATTAAGAAAAAAAAAGAGCAGCAGAAGAGCACCTATGACCTAGGTCATAGGTGTCAGTTTCCTTGAGCAATTATAAGAGGCCCTTATGTGGCTTTCAGCAAGCAAGACCATGTGGCTCTGGAAAAATGAGGCTCTCCATACTCAGGGCATCTGGCAGAGATCTAGTGTAGATAGACACTGGGGTTGCTCTGTATTCTCTGCTTCTATCATAGCCAATCTCTGTACCTCAGAAGTAAGTCAAAGTAGAGGAATAAGAATCCTCAGCTGATGGAAGGAAAAGAAGGAACTCATCAGTACATGGTTTAGACAAGCCTAGTACAGATCAGAATTCGTGCAGGGACACTCTGGCATTGTCAGGTTAAACATATAGACAATGGCCAGAAGTGGCATGGTGATGGCCACTCAACATGCCTGTCTCCTGAATCACACTGGCTGCCCCCTTGCCTGGTGTACCAAGATTCCTCCCATCTTTCTTCAGTGATGGATCTGCTTTTTGTTCTACCATATCTCATGGTTCTTCGTTTTTGGTTTGTTCTCATTCTGTACTTGGTATATTTCCTAGTAGCATCCTAAGGAATGCTAAATGGAAATTTTCTGAGATCTTGTTTGTCTGAAAGCAGAAAATTTATTTTATCTTCACAGGTCAGTGAATAGTTTGAGCCAGCATAGAATTCTGGGTCAGAAAGTATTTTCCTTCAGAATCCTGTTATCTTCTGGCTTTATATCATTTAGCCTCAGTTTTGCTTTGAGAAGTCAAAAATCATTCTGACTCCTGATATTTTGAATGTGTCTGATACATATCAGAGATTCTCTGTTCGTAGAATCTTCTTTTCATCCCCAACATTACTAAATTCCATGATGATATGCATTGGAATGTATCATTTTCATTTATATTGTTGGACAGAGATTCTTTTCAAACCCCTTTTAATTAAGAGACCTGTGTCTTTCAGGCCTAGGAAATATCTTGAATTATTTATTGTTAATTTCTTTCCTTCACTTTTCTCTGTTCTTTTTGTCTGAAGATCCTGTTATTCAGATACTAGGTAACCCGAACCAGTCTTCTTAATTCTTCAGTCTTCCCTCTAATCCTTTATGTCTTGCTTTTTGGCTCTGCTTTTTTAGAAATTTCCTTATTTTCTTTTCTAATCCTTCATTTGAGTTTTTCAACTGCTAATGTATTTTTAATTTCCAAAACCTCTTTTTATGTTTCCTAAATATTCCCATTTTATAACATCCTGTTCTTATTTTCTGGATGCAATCTCTTCACTTTTTTTCTTGATGCCATTGATAACATTTTTAATATATCCTTCTTTTCTGTATAATTTTTGCTTACCACAGTTGGTTTTGCTGCTTGCTTATATGGGTGACTCTATTTTAGAGACTATTCTCAGAAGTGAGAGAGTTCTTGGTTCTCCATTCATGTTTCAAAGAGGGAGACTAAAAACTCAATTGGGATCTTTAAGCAAGTGGGAGGGACTGTCCATCAAACATTTCACATTGTTTATCTGGACAGTTTGATGCTGTCCAATTTCACTATCTGTGGGTATTTATTTATTTATCAAATACCCTGAGAAGGCACTTTCAAATTCATGCCTAAAGATCTAGAGAGTCCACGGTCTAATTGCCAGTGCTCTGGGAGTCAAATAGGGAAGGGGAATGGTGGAAAGAGGTGTCAGCATTCCAGGTTTAGTGTGTGTGTGTGTGTGTGTGTGTGTGTGTGTGTGTGTTATACATAAATACACTGTTTTAGTCAGCTCAGGCTGCTATAACCAATACAATAGACTGGGTGGCTTAACCCACAAACATTTATTTATCATATTCTGGAAGCTGGGAAGTCTAAGATTAAGGTGCCGACAGATCAGTATCTGGTCAGAGCCCTCTTCTTGGCTCACAGAAGGCCACCTTCTCATTGCATCATCATATAGTAGGGGGCAGAGAGAGGAAGCTGTCATGTCTCTTCCTGTCAGAGCACTATCCCATTCATGAGGGCCCCACCCATGATAGATTAGATGGGTAGACAGATAGACAGACATATTCCACACACACATATACCTATATAATCACCTGACTTGAAACCTGAGTTTAAGAAATGGTGAAGTGCTTGGTCAAGAACAAGAGAAACTAAAACTATATTGAATTTTTTGTCTCTGAGGGGATTCAAATATACAACTTACGACAATCAAAGAAATTTAGGCTTAAAGCCTTAAAAAAACTTTCATTAAAAATATGGTTATATTATATTTTAAACTAGGTCTGAAGAGAGAAAATACAGTCTGTATTCCAAAATGTTATCAATGAGGATGATATAAAAGATACATACTTCCTACTCTATAATCAGATATTATACCTTCTTTTTTAGGTCCACATAGGATACTGATAGAAATGGCTATATATTAACCCACAAAGAAAATCTCAATAAATCTCTAAAATAAATAGGCTATGGGGCAAAAGATAGTATCCACTTAATTGTCCAACTGAGTAGGAAGAATTCACAGATAAGATCAGATTTTCAATGTAAAAATCTAAGCAGGTAGAGATATACCTGGTAGAGATGTAAGCAGAGAGCTTTCTGGACAAATGAGGTGAATGAACCAATATTTTGGGGGGTTTGCATGTTTTTGTTTCATTTTGTTTTATGAACATTTTTTATTTAAATTTTAGTTTGTTAATATACAGTGAAATATTGGTTTCAGGAGTAGAATTCATCACTTATATACAACACCTAGTGCTCATCACAACAAGTGCCCTCCTTAATACCCATCACCCATCTAGCGCATCTCCCACCCACCTCCCTCCATCAACCCTCAGTTTGTTCTCTATGTTGAGTCTCTCGAGGTGCCTGGATTGCTCAGTCAGTTAAGCTTCTGACTTTGATTTCAGCTCAGGTCATGATCTCACGGTTCGTGAGTTCTAGCCCCCCTTCGGGCTCTGTGCTGACAACACAGAAACTGCTTAGGATTTTATCTCTCCCTCTCTCTCTGCCCCTTCCCTGCTTTCTCTCTCTCTCTCTCAAAATAAACATTAAATTTTTTTTAAAGAGTCTCTTGTGCTTTGTTCCCCTCTCTTGTATTTTTCCCTCCTTCCCATATGTTCATCTGTTTTGTTTCCTAAATTCTACATATGAGTTAAATCATATGGTATTTGTCTTTCTCTGATTGACTATTTCACTTGGCATAATACATTCTAGCTCCATCTACATCATTGAAAATGGCAAGATTTCGGGGCGCCTGGGTGGCTTAGTCGGTTAAGCTGCCGACTTCGGCTCAGGTCATGATCTCGCAGTCCATGGGTTTGAGCCCCGTGTCAGGCTCTGTGCTGACAGCACAGAGCCTGGAGCCTGTTTCAGATTCTGTGTCTCCCTCTCTCTGACCCTCCCCTGTTCATGCTCTGTCTCTCCCTGTCTCAAAAATAAATAAAACGTTAAAAATTAAAAAAAAAGAAAGAAAGAAAGAAAGAAAGAAAGAAAGAAAGAAAGAAAATGGCAAGATTTCATTCTTTTTGATGGCCAAGTAATATTCCATTACATATATATATATACCACAACTTATTTATCCATTTATCAGTCAGTGGACATTTGGGCTTTCTCCAGAGTTTGGCTATTGTTGATAATGCTGCTATAAACATTGGGGTCCATGTACTCCTTCGAATCAGTGTTTTTGTATCCTTTGGGTAAATACCTAATGGTATAATTGCTGGATCATAGGGTAGTTCTATTTTTAGTTTTTTGAGGAACCTCCATACTGTTCTCCAGAGTGGCTGCACCAGTTTGCATTCTCACCAGCAGTGCAAGAGAGTTCACCTTTCTCCACATTCTTGCCAACACCTGTTGTTTCTTGTGTTGTTAATTTTAGACATTCTGACAGGTTTGAGCTGATATCTCATCATGGTTTTGATTTGTATTTCCCTGATGATGAGTCATGTTGAGCATCTTTTCATACATCTGTTAGTCATCTGGATGTCTTCTTTGGAAAACTGTCTATTCGTGTCTCCTGCCCATTTCTTAACTGGGTTCTTTGTTTTTTGGGTGTTGATTTTGATAAATTCTTTATAGATTTTGGATACTAACCCTTTATCTTCTCCCATTCTGAAGGCTGCATTTTAGTTTTGTTGATCATTTCCTTTGGTGTGCAGAAGCCTTTTATCTAATACATGAATTCATCAAAGTGGCAGGATATAAAACCAATGTGCAGAAATTTGTTGTGTTTCTATACACCAATAACAAAGCAGCAGAAAAAGAAATCAAGGAATCAATCCCATTGCACCAAAAACAATAAAATATCTAGGAATAACCTAAGAAAAGAGATAAAGAAACCTAGGAAAACCTAAGATCTCTAAGAAAAGAGATCTGTACTCTGAAAACTACAGAAGACTTCTGGAAGATATTGAAATGGACACAAAGAAATGGAAAAGCATTCCATGTTCATGAACTGGAAGAATAAACATCGTTTAAATGTCTATACTACCCAAAGCAATGTATACGTTTAATACAATCCCTAATAAAATAACCCCAGCATTCTTCACAGAACTAGAACAAACAATCTTAAAATTTGTGTGGAACCACAAAATACCCCAAATAGCCAAAACAATCCTGAAAAAGAAAAAAAAAATTGGAGGCATCACAATTATGGATTTCAAGCTATATTACAAAGCTGTAATCATCAAGACACTATGGTACTGGCACAAAAACAGACACATAGATCAATGGAACAGAATAGAAAACCAATGGACTGACAACTATGTAGTCAAGTAATTTTTGACAAAGCAGGAAAGAATATCCAGTGGAAAAAATACAATCTCTTCAACAAATCGTGTTGAGAAAACTGGATGGTGACAAGCAGAAGAATGAAACTGGACGAGTTTCTTACACCATACACAAAAATAAATTCAAAATAGATGAAAACCTAAATATGAGACAGGAAACCATCAAAATCCTAGAGGAGAACACAGGCAGCAACCTCTTTGACCTCAGCTGGAGCAACTTCTTACTAGACACGTCACCAAAGGCAAGGGAAACAAAAGCAAACATGAACTATAGGGACTTCATCAAGGTGAACCAATGTTTCTAGAGAACAAGTGCACAGAGAACAAAGGAGAGGGAGAAGGCAGGAAAGGAGGACAGGGAGGTCTTTCCATGGTTTCTACTTGTAAGAGTTTGGATTTCATCTGGTGGGGGATGGAGGTGGATTTTGAGCAGGAGAGTGATAAGCAAATTTGCATTTTAGAAAAATTGCTCTAGTTTCTATGCAGAGGCAGAAAGCAGGAGATCTCTGCTTTGATAAGAGGCATTCAGTAATGTGAGGCATGGAAATAAGAATAAGCAAATGAGGAATTATTTACAACAATGCTATCCAATAGAACTTTCTGCAATGATGGCAATGTTCTATGTCTGCACTGTCCAGCATGAGGGCCACCAGCCACATGTGACTATTGAACACTTGAACTGTGTCTAGGGCAACTAAGGAACTGAATTTCTAATTTTCTTTAATTTCAATTAATGTAGATAGCTGCAGGAGTTTATTGGGCATTGGAGTTTTAGAAGGTAGAACTGTGTGTGTGTGTGTGCATTTTTAAGTTTCTAAAAATACCTTTATTGAGGTATAATTGGCAAAAAAAAATAAATTACACATGTTTAAAGTGCACATTTTGATGTTTTGATATATGCATATACCATAAACTATGACACAGTTAGGAGAGTGAGCATATCCATCACTCTGAAAGTTATATATAAAATTAATACACCTGAAACACCGATGCTGGATAAACATTAAAGGACAGGAAATTTTGTTAGCTGTTTCTTTGTTTGGTTAGTATAAGCACAGACCAAAAAAGGACCTGATGCCTTTTTTTTGGCTTTGTTTCTTTCAGGGTTTTTTTTCAAATTTCAAAACTATATAAAGTATCTTACAGCTAAGGCAAACGTTCTGGAACGGGATGTAGGTAAGAAATAGGTTCAGACATATGATTTGGGCACAGAAAAGCACAAGGTAGTTTCTGCACCAGGGTTCTTCAGTTGCCTCAGGGAGGAGCCATCAATCATTACCAGAATATTTTTTGCATGAAATTTGGGCTACTTTCTTCTCCTTTTTTTTTTTTAAATATAATTTATTGTCCAGTTAGCTAACATACAGTGTATACAGTGTACTCTTGGTTTCGGGGGTAGATTCCTGTGATTCATCGCTTACATATAACATCCAGTGCTCATCCCAACAAATGCTCTCTTCAATGCCAATCACTCAGTTTCCCCTCTCCCACCCAGGCACCATCAACCCTCAGTTTGTTCTCTGCGTTTATGAGTTTCTTATGGGTTTCTTATGCCTACAGTTAGAGAATTCTATTGTACCCAGAAAACTCACTCTGAGATTTAAGATTTTCTGGATATACTGTTTTCGTGTGTGTGTGTGTGTGTGTGTGTGTGTTTCATCTTATAAGTTTTACCACTTAAACATTTGCAGAACATAGGATTTCTGTCAGGAACATATATGTGCTGATAAGGGGTGTTATTTCCAACATTTCCAGGAAACAGAAAGAAAACAATTGGAAAGAAAGTGAACAGGAAGCATTTTCATGTTTTCAAATGAGAAATGTTTAAATTTAATTAATTAATCAAAACATGTTAATCTTAAGATGTGTTCCTCTTTTGGTCTTGGCTTGGAGGCTCCCAGAGCATGCTAGGATAGGCTCCCCAGGTGCTGCCTCTCACGGCATCTGCCCTGGGACTGCTGTGCTACTGGCAATCTCTCCCGCTCCTGAAGTATATTTTTTTTAATTTATTTTATTTTTTTAATATGAAATTTATTGTCAAATTGGTTTCCATACAACACCCAGTGCTCATCCCAAAACGTGCCCTCCTCAATACCCATCACCCACCCTGCCCTCCCTCCCACCCCCCATCAACCCTCAGTTTGTTCTCAGTTTTTAAGAGTCTCTTATGCTTTGGCTCTCTCCCACTCTAACCTCTTTTTTTTTTTTTCCTTCCCCTCCCCCATGGGTTTCTGTTAAGTTTCTCAGGATCCACATAAGAGTGAAAACATATGGTATCTGTCTTTCTCTGTATGGCTTATTTCACTTAGCATCACACTCTCCAGTTCCATCCATGTTGCTACAAAGGGCCATATTTCATTCTTTCTCATTGCCATGTAGTACTCCATTGTGTATATAAACCACAATTTCTTTATCCATTCATCAGTTGATGGACATTTAGGCTCTTTCCATAATTTGGCTATTGTTGA
>NW_026057580.1:97604754-97615654 GCF_023721935.1 Panthera uncia
AACCTCTTTTTTTTTTTTTTCCTTCCCCTCCCCCATGGGTTTCTGTTAAGTTTCTCAGGATCCACATAAGAGTGAAAACATATGGTATCTGTCTTTCTCTGTATGGCTTATTTCACTTAGCATCACACTCTTCAGTTCCATCCACGTTGCTACAAAAGGCCGTATTTCATTCTTTCTCATTGCCACGTAGTATTCCATTGTGTATATAAACCACAATTTCTTTATCCATTCATCAGTTGATGGACATTTAGGCTCTTTCCATAATTTGGCTATTGTTGAGAGTGCTGCTATAAACATTGGGGTACAAGTGCCCCTATGCATCAGCACTCCTGTATCCCTTGGGTAAATTCCTAGCAGTGCTATTGCTGGGTCATAGGGTAGATCTATTTTTACTTTTTTGAGGAACCTCCACACTGTTTTCCAGAGTGGTTGCAGCAGTTCGCATTCCCACCAGCAGTGCAAGAGGGTTCCCGTTTCTCCACATCCTCTCCAGCATCTATAGTCTCCTGATTTGTTCATTTTAGCCACTCTGACTGGCGTGAGGTGACATCTGAGTGTGGTTTTGATTTGTATTTCCCTGATGAGGAGCGATGTTGAGCATCTTTTCATGTGCCTGTTGGCCATCTGGATGTCTTCTTTAGAGAAGTGTCTATTCATGTTTTCTGCCCATTTCTTCACTGGATTATTTGTTTTTCGGGTGTGGAGTTTGGTGAGTTCTTTATAGATTCGGGATACTAAACCTTTGTCTGATATATCATTTGCAAATATCTTTCCCCATTCTGTGGGTTGCCTTTTAGTTTTGTTGATTGTTTCCTTTGCTGTGCAAAAGCTATTTATCTTCATGAAGTCCCAATAGTTCATTTTTGCTTTTAATTCCCTTGCCTTTGGAGATGTGTCAAGTAAGAAATTGCTGCGGCTGAGGTCAGAGAGGTCTTTTCCTGCTTTCTCCTCTAGGGTTTTGATGGTTTCCTGTCTCACATTCAGGTCCTTTATCCATTTTGAGTTTATTTTTGTGAATGGTGTGAGAAAGTGGTCTAGTTTCATCCTTCTTCATGTTGCTGTCCAGTTCTCCCAACACCATTTGTTAAAGAGACTGTCTTTTTTCCATTGGATATTCTTTCCTGCTTTGTCAAAGATTAGTTGGCCATACTTTTGTGGGTCTAGTTCTGGGGTTTCTATTCTATTCCATTGGTCTATGTGTCCTGAAGTATATTTAAAGCAAATTATTATAACTCTTTAAAAACGAGCCACAGTGACTTACGAATTCTCGTTGGAGGCTGATATGGGCTTCTTCATTGAATGGTAAAGATGAGACAATGCTTTTTATTAAAAAATAAATTTGTAATTGGGGCGCCTGGGTGGCTCAGTCAGTTAAGTGTCTGGCTCTTGATTTCAGTCCAGGTTATGATCTCACAGTACATGGGATCAAGTCTGTGTCAGGCTCTGTGCTGACAATGCAGAGACTGCTTGGGTTTTCTCTCTCTCTCTCTCTCTCTCTCTCTGCCCCTCCCCTTCTCTTTCTCTCTCTCTAAATAAACACTTTTAAAAATTAATTTTAGTCAATCAAGCATCTGACCTCGGTCATGATCTCATGGTCCATGAGTTCGAGCCAGGCATGGAGCTCTGTGCTGACAGCTCGGAGCCTGGAGCCTGCGTCAGATTCTGTGTCTCCCTCTCTCTCTGCCCCTCCCCACCCCCACTCATGCTCTGTCTCTGTCTCTTTCTGTCTCAAAAATAAACATTAAAAAAATTTTTTTAATAATAAATAAATGGTGATAAATCCAGTCATTCAACTTAACACTGGCCTTCCATTTTCCTTCATCTCATAAACCCCTTCCAGCTTCAGATAGAGCAATGGTGCTTCATATGTGTATGCATGCATCCAGTTATTTCATTCAGTAAATATTCATTGGAATCTTCCTATGTGTCAGACACTTTTGTAAGGACTAGATCTGCAACAGTGAACAACAACAAAAAAATCCAACTGTTATCCTAGCTCACAGAGGTAAGACAGAAAATTAGAAATGACAGCAGTAAATATACAGTAGGCAATATAAGGATAAGAACCATAGAGAAAATAAAACAGAATAAGGCAATAAGAATTGACAGAGCAATGAGAGTTGCTACTTTATATAATTTTGTCCAGAAAGTCACTGACAAATTGAGAATTGATCAGATTCCTGCAGCTAATTGGGGAGTGAGCCATATAGTTATCTGAGGAAAAGGCTGTGAGACAAGATTGCCCTTGGTATGTCTGCGGCTGGCTGGGGTAGAGCAAGCCAGAGGTCAGGGAGCATGAAGAGGGTCAGACAATGTAAAGCATAAGAAATACTATTACAAGGACTTTAACTGAGAGCAGAAGTTGACAGGTTTCAGGCAGAGCTGTGATGTTATCTGAAAATGTTTCTAATTGACCATTTTGATGGCTAATGTTGTAAGGATAGACTTGACATGGTGTGGTAGGTAGAAAAGCATCCATGTGCTAATCCCTGGATCCTCTGAATATGCTTGTCATGTGGCAAAGGGGAATTAAGTTTGCAAATAGAATTAAGATTTATCACTAATCGGATGGAGAGAGAGAAGGATATTATCCTGAATTCTCTGGGTGGGCCCAATATAACCACAAAGGTCCTTATAAGTGAAAAAGTGGGGCAGGAGAGTCAGAGTCAGAGTAATGCAGTGTGAAAGATTTGACCATCACTGCTGTCTTTGAAGATGGAAGGGGGCCAGGAGTCAAGAAATGTGGGCAACCTCTAGAAGCTGGAAAAGACAAGGAAATAGATTCTCCCCAGAGAATGCAGCTAATACATTTTAAGACTTCTTATCTCCAGAAATCTAAGATAATAAACTTGCTTTGTTTGAAGCCACTAAGCCTGTGCTAATTTGTTATAGCAGCAATAGGAACTAACACAGACAGAGCGCAAAGGTGGAAGCAGAGCTCAGTCAGGTTAAGCGTCCGACTTCAGCTCAGGTCATGATCTCGCAGTTCATGGGTTCAAGCCCCGTGTCGGGCTCTGTGCTGACAGCTCAGAGCCTGGAGCCTGCTTGGGATTCTGTGTCTCCCCCTCTCTCTGCCCTTCTCCCGCTCACACTGTGTCTCTCTCTGTCTCTCAAAGATAAATAAACATTAAAAAATTTTTTAAAAATAAAGAGAAATACAGTTTCTATCATCAAAGAGCACATAGTCTAAAAGAGAGAGTCATATAAACAGGTAATTGTGGGACAGAGTAAAAACTGCAACACATATGTACAGGTAATGTTCATCCTATCACAAAGGGAGAAGTTATCAGTCCCCTTCCTCTCTTTGGGAATTAGGAAAATGCTCCATAAAGGATATAGATGAATGGTGAGGAAGAAAAAAAGACTGGGCATGCCAGATCATAGGATCAGCACATGCAAAGGCACAGCGATATGTAATAGGGTGGCATGGTCCAGAACCATAGTTTGGAGAGTCACCAGTTTGGTAGAGTGGAAGAAGATGAACTGTGATGATCATGAAGTGTTTTCCATACTAAGAACTGTAGACAGTGGGAATCATTGCAGTAGGCTAATCAGGGATTTAGTCTCTTTTGCAAAGGTCATTTCAGGAGCAGTGTGGAGCATATATTGGATAAGGATGAAACTGCAGGCCATGATTGGAAACATAAGGCTTAAGAGAAGAGAGAAAGATACCAAAGTAGTAGATTCAATAGAACTTGATGACTGATTGGATATGGGTCTTGGAAGAGAGGGAATAGTCTAGCATTACTCTAGGATTTGGGTTTGGCTGATTCATCAGTGAGAATTAGGTTTGGCTATGAGTAACAAGGACAAAACATAGCAAAGGCTAGAGAAGATTGATGCTTAATTTCTTGTGTGTAAATCCGGAAGTTGCCAATGTAGGATGAACGGCTCTGCTCCACGAAGCCCTCAGAGAGCCAGGCTCCTTCCCACATATAATTCAGTGTTCCCAACGTGTGGCTCTCAGTCATGTGGTCCAAGATGGCCACTCAAGCTCCTGTCATCACATTCAGTGTTCCCAATGTGTGGCTCTCAGTCATGTGGTCCAAGATGGCTACTCAAGTGCCTGTCATCACATTCACATTCCAGGCATCAGGATGGAGGAAGGCACAAAGAAAATAAGGGCAAAAGAAGGATGCTAGCAATATTTTAAAGGTTTTCAAAAGCCACTATATGACTCATCTATTTGCATTCCTTTGGCTAAAATATAGCCACAGGGAGATTGGAGAAGTAACCTTTATTCTGAGTGGTCATTAATCCAGCTACAACCATTAAATTGCATTACTATGGAAGGATAGGAGAACAGATACTGAGAGACAACATCATCTCTGCCCCAGCTGATTGTTGGAGGATGTTACTTTTGAACCAGATAGAGAGTAAAGAAGGAAAAGGTAAAGACAAAGAGAAAGAACTTGATGTGTGTCATGCTGAGTTTTAGGGGTTTAGAGACTGTAAAAATGGAGCTGTCCAATGGTTGTTAGAAAAACAGATCCAAAGATCAGGATCAAGAAATATCCTCACAGTAAATATTTGGAAATCATTGTAAGAGAAGAGTAAAGGCGAGTTCATTCAAATGGAATCTAGAGAACACCAAAAGAAAACAATTAAAAAGATTCTTAGCAATGCCAACATTTATAGGAAACACAGAAAAAAAAGGATACAGCAAAGACACACAGAGAGAGAACCACAGGAAAGTGGCATCCTGGAAGACAAAGAAGGAACGAGTTTTGAAAATGTGTAAATAGCAGTGTTGAACTTTAGAAAGGATAAGGAAGACCAGTTAGAGAAGGAAACATACAAATTGGTCATTAAGAGATCATTGTGAAGTTGGCAAGATGATTTCAGGGTGTGATGAAGGTAGAAACCAGACTGAAGAGAGTTGAGAAGTAAGTAGATTTTTTTAATAAGTGGAATGAGAATATGTACCTTTTAAAGGTGAAAATTTTTAGCAAAAGAGAAGCACAGGGTGACAGAAGAAACTTCTACACAGAGAGACTTGGATATATGTAGAAGATGAGTTCATTTACCCTAAATTTCCTTTTGAATCAAGTGATGGAGACCATGCTCACAGGGGGAAGGAGAGGCAACCTGGAATTCTGCAGCAGCTGCTCTCCCACTGCGACAGCAAACCAGACTCCATGTTCACCCACAAGCACTGAACACTGGGATGGATACCCAAAGAGCTCATTTTGGCCTCTAGTTTTATTTTATATTTATTCTCTCTAATCAGATCTCTCTCTACACCACCAACTCCTGCTCCCTCACTGACCTCCCCTACTGCAAAAACCTTAACTTTTTGTTTGTTTGTTTGTTTGTTTAATAGCATCTTGCTTTTTAATTTCTAGAACTGGAAGGATGTGAATATGAACCAGCCATATTTTTACATGTTTTTACTACATGTAGAAAGCCTGTAAGAAGTAGGAGAAAATTAAACCAATCCAGAGAAAGAGAAGAGAAAAGAGAAGTGGGAAGGGGAAGACAGGAGGAATGTGATGGTTACTGAACCCCTGGTTCTGGGCCTGACAGCCCTCCAGCCAATCAGACTCCTGGCCTACACAGTTCCTCTTCCCCTCCATGAGGTACCCCATGAATGTCCGATAATTTCCCCTTTTTGGTTAGACTAAGTTCAGGAGTGATTACTCTGAATACACATGAAGACTTATGTAATCCCCCACACCTGGAAGTATACTCAGATGGGAAGAAATAGAATAATCATGTAGGTCTGGCAGCCAAGCAACCAGAACAAATATGCATGGCTTCATTGTGGTCAAAAACTCCAGACAAATGAGCACACAATACCCAGCAACTGTTTTGGAGAAATGATGGCAAATCCCTCTGAAGGTCAAAGTTCAGCTGTTTGGGAACTTAGAGAACTTTGGAATAGAGAAGTACAGGAAGATACAGAAGTATACAAAGATACAGAAGTTAGGAAGAAATATGAGCATGAAGAAAATAAGGCAGATACAGAGTTCTACTGGAATTAGGAAAACTAAAAGTAAGGGCACCTGAGTAGCTCAGTCAGTTAAGCTCCCAACTCTTGGTCTTTTTTTTTTTTTTTTCAATTATTTTTTTATTCAAGTATAATTAACACACAATGTTATATTAGTTTCAGGTGTACAATATAATGATTCAATAATTCTACACATTTTTCAGTGCTCATCATGATAAGAATCCTTTTAATCCCCTTTATCTATTTCACCCAACCCCCTAGCCACCTCCCCTCTGGTAACCATGATTTTGTTCTCTATTTAGAACGATACTTTTCTGTTTGTCTCTTTTTTCTCTTTTTCATTTGTTTTTCCCAACTCTTGGTCTTGGCTCAGGTCATAGTCTCACAGTTCAAGAGATGGAGCCCCAAGTCGGGCTGTGGGCTGACAGGGTGGAGTCTGCTTGGGATTCTCTCTCTCCCTCTCTCTCTGCCCCTCCACTGCTCATGCTCTCTCTCTCTCAAAATAAATAAACTTAAAAAAAGAAAGAAAACTAAAAATGAATTGCTTGAGAATAACTGAATGAATTAATTACTTTACCAAATGGAGTAATGCACTGAGGCTCAGGGATTGCTTTGGGTAAATACAGATTGTCAAGATGACCCAAGGACACTAATTTTAATACCAAACAGCTTGTTAATAAAAGAAAGGATAAGAACCATGTGATCCTCTCAATAGCTGCTGAAAAAGTATTTGACAAAATACAGCATCCTTTCTTGATTAAAAACTCTCAAAAAAGCAGGGATACAACGATCATACCTCAAGATCATAAAGGCCATATACAAAAGACCCACTGCTAATATCATCCTCCATGGGGAAAAACTGAGAGCTTTTCCCCCTAAGGTCAGAAACATGACAAGGATGTCCACTTTCATCACTGTTATTCAACATCATGGGTTGGAAGTCCTCACATCGGCAATCAGACAACACAAAGAAATAAAGGCATCCGAATCAGCAAGGAGGAAGCCAAACTTTCACTCTTCGCAGATAATATGATACTCTATGTGGAAAACCCAAAAGCCTCCACCAAAAAACTGCTAGAACTGATACATGAATTCAGCTAAGTCGTAGGATATAAAATCAATGTACAGAAATAGGTTGCATTTCTATGCACCAATAATGAAGCAGCAAAAAGAGAAATCAAGGAATCAATCCCATTTACAATTGCACCAAAAACCATAAAATACCTAGGAATAAACTTAACCAAAGAGGTGAAAAACCTATACACTGAAACCCATAGAAAGCTTATGAAAAGAATTGAAGAAAACATTAAAAAATCAAAAAACATTCCATGCTCATGGATTGGAAGAACAAATATTGTTAAAATGTCAGTACTTCCCAGAGCAATCTACATATTCAATGCAATAACTATCAAAATAACACCAGCATTCTTCACAGAGCTAGAACAAACAATCCTAAAATTTTTATGGAACCAGAAAAGACCCTGAATAGCCAAAGCAATCCTAAAAAAGAAAACCAAAGCTGGAGGCATCACAATTACAAACCTCAAGCTGTATTACAAGCTGTAATCATCAAGACAGTATGGTAATGGCACAAAAACAGACACATAGATCAATGGAACAGAATAGAGAATCCAGAAATGGACCCACAAACGTATGGCCAACTAATCTTTGACAAAGCCGGAAAGAATATGCAATGGTGTAAAGACAGTCTCTTCAGCAAGTGGTGCTAGGAAAACTGAACAGCAACATGCAGAAGAATGAACCTGGATCACTTTCTTACACCAGACACAAAAATAAACTCAAAATGGATGAAAGACCTCAACGTAAGACAGGCAGCCATCAAAATCCTAGTGGAAAAGGCAGGCAAAAACCTCTGAGCTCAGCCACAGCAACTTCTTACTTGACATGTCTCTGGAAGCAAGGGAAACAAAAGCAAAAATGAACTATTGGGACCTCATCAAGATAAAAACTTCTGCAGAGCAGAGGAAACAATCAGCAAAACTAAAAGGCAACCAAAAGAATGGGAGAAGATATTTGCAAATGATACATCAGTTAGTATCCAAAATCTATAAAGAACTTATCAAACTCAACACCCAAAAAACAAATAGTCCAGTGAAGAAATGGGCCGAAGACATGAACAGACACTTTTCTAAAGAAGACATCCAGATGGCTAACAGACACATGAAAAAATGCTCAACATCACTTGTCATCAGGGAAATTCAAAACAAAACCACGATGAGATACCACCTTACACCTGTCAGAATGGCTAAAATTAATAACTCGGGCAACGACAGATGTTGGTGAGGATGCAGAGAAAGAGAAACCCATTTGCATGGCTGGTGGGAACGGAAACTGGTGCAGCCACTCTGGGAAACAGGATGGAGACTCCTCAATAAATTACAAATAGAACTACCCTAGGACCCAGCAATTGCTAGGTATTTATCCAAAGGACACAGGAGAGCTGATTTGGAGGGGCACATGCACCCCAATGTTTATAGCAGCACTATTGACAATAGCCAAAGTACGGAAAGAGCCCAAATGTCCATGGACTGATGAACAGATAAAGAAGTGGTATATATATGTGTATATATATATATATATATATATACACACACACACACACACACACACACACACACACAATGGAGTATTACTCGGCAATCAAAAAGAATTAAATCTTGCCATTTGCAACAATGTGGATGGAACTAGAGTGTATTGTACTAAGCTAAATAAGTCAGTCAGAGAAAGACAAATATCATATGATTCCACTCATATGTGGAATTTAAGATACAAAACAGATGAACATACGGTAAGATATACAAAAATAATATAAAAAACAGAGAGGGAGACAACCTATAAGAGACTCTTAAATACAGAGAACAAACTGAGGGTTGCTGGTGGGATGTTTGGTGGGGGAAAGGCTAGATGGGTGATGGGCAATAAGGAGGACACTTGTTGGGATGAGCACCAGGTGTTATGTGTAAGTGATGAGTCACTAAATTCTATCCCTGAAATTATTATTACACTATATGTTAACTTAGATTTAAAAAGAAAAAAAAGTTCGTGGTGTGAGGAGAAAAAAGAAAATACCAAACTGTTTGGCATTAGTAATTGCCATCCCATCAAATACAAAAAGTTAATTTCACTTAAGCAAGTATTTACTGAACACCTATTAGGGACACAGATAGAAGAATTCAAAATAAACTGAGGCACAGCTCTAACCTCAAAAGTTCAAATGTTATGGGGAAGACAAGACAACATCCATGAAATAAAAAGATGCCAATATGTAATATTTTACCTCGAGATTTCAGTAACATAGGAGGAATTGAAGGCTTTGCCTCTCCCCTTATGACACTAGAGGATTCCACTTCCTAAATTGGACCAGCCTAGAAAGGAAAATGTAGAACCTTGAGAATTACCAACACTTTTTGCCCACTGAAAACTCAAAATATTAAACCAGAAACATATGGAAGAAAACTAAGCTTGGCCAACTGGTAAGCAGTGGAGGGCTTGAAATATATCTGTATCCCCCCCACTAGGTACATAAAGAGAATGTCTGAGGATGTTGAATTATATCTTACCCACAGTATGGACTTGAGGTCATAAAAATGACAGCAAACAAGGAGAAAACAAGGAGAAAAAATATAAAAATATTAAAACTTGTGCTGTCCAAAAAAATTAAGAAGAGAGAGAGATGTTTGCTTTAAATTTCACAAATACTTCCATAAGCGTTATTGTTATTATAATCCTCAGAATCTAAAGATGAGAGTAAAATTGGGATCACGTAAATAATCCATTAACAAAGCAAACTCAACCACAAGTAAAAAGTGCTGAGTGAAAGTCTGAATGAACAAAGGTTACATTAAATGATCCTAGGGCTATTTTTATTATTCACATGTCTCTAGGGAAGAAGGAAACTGTTTAATCATACAATTGCTCAGATTTTACTGCAATGCAAGTTTCAATTCTCTGTATCTCCATAAAATTGCAATTTTTAAAAATATATGCCTTTACAGGAAAAAAAAAAAATAACAGTCCTAATACAATCCAGCAGTATTTTCCAGGCCAACGCTTACTTTCACACTCATGGAGTGAAAATGTTTAACTGACTTGAAACACATAAAAACATGCTTATTATTTTATGCACCCATACTCATTTTGGATTCTTCATATTACTCTCCCCAGGCGTTCCGATGAGTTCTGAGAAAAACTCTGCTGGGATTATATTTCGTCCACACTATTAAAAGAAGGAAGATTTGGCAATCTTGTAATTTGGTGGTGGTTTTTAACTCAAATTCCAGATTAAAGAGGTTTAAATTACTGCAATCACAGTTCTTTAGAACAGATCAGTGAATCTCCAGAGACTTACCTTTCTTAGAAATTATACAAATGAAAAATGAAAGAAATGACATCTTCTTTAGTCCTTTTGCAGATCCATCCTCTAGATGTTATAGACACCCTTCATCTTAATTCTAACCCATTTAAAATATCTGAGGAGAGTGCAGCCACTCTGGAAAGCAGTGTGGAGGTTCCTCAGAAAATTAAAAATAGACCTACCCTATGACCCAGCAATACCACTGCTAGGAATTTACCCAAGGGATACAGGAGTACTGATGCATAGGGGCACTTGTACCCCAATGTTTATAGCAGCACTCTCAACAATAGCCAAATTATGGAAAGAGCCTAAATGTCCATCAACTGATGAATGGATAAAGAAATTGTGGTTTATATACACAATGGAGTACTACATGGCAATGAGAAAGAACGAAATATGGCCCTTTGTAGAAACGTGGATGGAACTGGAGAGTGTGATGCTAAGTGAAATAAGCCACACAGAGGAAGACAGATACCATATGTTTTCACTCTTATGTGGATCCTGAGAAACTTAACAGAAACCCATGGAGGAGGGGAAGGGAAAAAAAAAAAAAAAAAAAAAGAGGTTAGAGTGGG
>NW_026057580.1:97615754-97621934 GCF_023721935.1 Panthera uncia
AAAATAAAATAAAATAAAATAAAATATCTGAGACAAAGGTAAAAGGATCCTATAACAACTTTGGGTAAGCTTTCCATTAACTACTATTTTCATGGACCATGGCACTTCCTGAGGTTAATGGTTAACTCCACCTGATGGCCTGCAAGGTAGGTGGTGAATTCAGCTCAATGAGTCTCAAGGGATCTTGAGACCATTTAAATCCATATCTCTGCCTTTAGAAAGAACTACTGGGGAGGGGCACCTGGTTGGCTCAGTTGTTTGAGCATCCGACTCTTGATTTTGGCTCAGATCAAGATCTCATGGTTCGTGAGACAGAGCCACGCATAGTGCTCTGCACTGGCAGTGTGAAGCCTGCTTGGGATTCTCTCTCCCTCTCTCTCTGCCCCTCCCCTGCTCATGCCTGCTCTCTCTCTCTCTCTAAATAAATAAACTTAAAAACAATAAATAACTGCTGGGGAAATATATACGAGATGGCATCAAATTTTTGAAGACTTTCAAGAAAGTGGATTCCAGAACACAAGAACAGTAACTCCAAAAAAATCTTCAGTGTCTAGCAACCCTCATCATCAATTTTCATTGTCACTGTCAAGATATTTTAATCTGGAGCCTGGAAAATAGATGCATGACACAACTAATCTCTGAATGTTAACTCATCTGCCAATGGTGTGTGCACGTAACTCACATCTGCACTTTAAGAAAGAAGAGTTCAGAGCCCTCCTCATTTCTAAAGATTCTAAGCCAGAATGACTTCCATTCTCTTTAGAATAAAATATTGATTCCAGGAGGATGAAGCAAACACCTGTCCCATTTCTATTTACCAGAAGTAGTCAGAATATGAGTTTTTCAAATTTTATTGTTCTCTTTGATTCTTCTGTGTGAAATTTGTTTTTACATGGGAAACATGAATGTGAACATGTGCTTTAAGGACTTAAAAGGAAACACACTCTTTAAATGCTAAGTGTGTCTATAATTACTTAGCATCTGCTTAAATAAAGGTAAGAATTGCTCCAAAGAAAGACTGTTACTTATTTTTGTTGATCATAAGATCCTGGAGAAGAAGGTGGGATTTTGCTAG
Source organism: Panthera uncia (assembly GCF_023721935.1). Taxonomy (NCBI): domain Eukaryota; kingdom Metazoa; phylum Chordata; class Mammalia; order Carnivora; family Felidae; genus Panthera; species Panthera uncia. The sequence continues at coordinate 97,616,830 of NW_026057580.1, forward strand.
GGAAGAAAATAATGCCCAAAGAGTATAACAAGGAGAAACTAGGTAAAAATTATGATTGTTACGAGTTGAAAATGTCCGAGGCCAAAGACTATTTTCTTTTTCTTTTTCTTTCTTTCTTTCTTTCTTTCTTTCTTTCTTTCTTTCTTTCTTTTTTTATCACATCAAATCTCAATTCATATTACAGACTACATCATGCTGTGGAGTTTGTTGCTCTGTCAAATAGCAACCAAGAACTCGGGTAGCATTATGTTCTTAACCATAATGTGGCTTGAAGAACAAATTGAGGAGACAGAACATAAGATGGTTACAGATTTGCAAGTCAGGACACAAAGAATAGATCTGTGAGTATTCCAAAACCAATGTTTATGGAAAGAAGTGCCCAACCATTTCCAAGGAAAGAATAAAACAAAGTAAAGAAGTAAAAGGAGAACTTGGAAACATTATAAGAAGAGGTAGAGAGAAGAGTAGAAATAAAAGCAAAGGGAAAAGATGAAAGTATCAGCTTGCATACAATAATGATCATGACTATGAGAGAAGCTGAATGCTTATCCACATGTATATACATGCATGGATTCAAAAGACTTGTATTTTGCACCCAGATTTAGACCTCAATGGTGACATGACCATAGCACACGCATTGGTTTGCTAGGGCTGCCAAAATAACGTACCACAGATCCAGTGGTGTAACCAACAAACATTGATTTTCTCACAGTTCTGGAGGCTAGAAGTCAGAGATCAAAATGTGGGCAGGATTGGAAGCCTTGTTGATGACCATTCTTTTTTTCTCTGTCCTCACATGGTCTTCCTTGTTTTCCTGTCTATATCCTGACTTCCTCTACTTATAAAGACACCAGTCATACTGGGCTAGGATCCACCTAATGACCTCTCTTTAACTTACTTACCTTGTTAAAGGCTGTGTCTCTAAATACAGTCACATTGTGAGGTGCTGGGGGTTAGTACTTCAACATAAGAAGAGAGGGCACATACTCGGCCCATAACAGCACATTATGTAATCTTTTCAAGGTTCCTTTGATTAAAAAGAGGACGATAATGAGAAGTAACTCATAACATTATTATAATGACTAAATGAAATAATACATTTTTTGAAGTAATACATTTTAAAAGTTAAATGCCAACAATAGGAAAATAGCTAATTACACAATATCCATACAACTGAATATTAAGCAAAAAAAAAATAGGAAAAGGTTATAATCACATAAAATAATACCTATTATATTAAGTATCCTTTAAAAAGAATCTTTTTTGAGAGGTATGTGAATATACATAAATATATTTAGTTTTGTTTTTGGGGGGGTTTCTGGTATTTGTTTGTTTGTTTATATATTTATTTATTTATTTATTTATTTATTAGAGAGACAGAGAGAAAGCATGCCCAGAGGGGCAGCAGGAAAAGGATAGAGAGGCTCTTAAGCAGGCTCTGCACCCAGCCCAGAGCCTGACCCTGGGCTCCTTCTCACCACCATGAGAACATGACCTGAGCTGAAATCAAGAGTTAGATGCTTAACTGACTGAGCCACCCAGGTGCCCCAAGTTTTTAACAAAAATATTTATTGGAGGAAAACAGATTGAAATGTTAATTATAGCTAAATTTGGGTGGTGAAATTTTCAGATACCATCTTCATTCTTCCTATATTAATTTTTATTTTGTAAGTTATCTACAATGTGCATGCATTTGTTTTATTTTATTTTGCATCAGGACAATACTCAAATTAAATATTGAAAGTCAAGTGTACTGTCAGCCTCCAACCCTCCCCATCCCCAAGCCCTGCTACACGAATGGCTACTTTCAGCTCCTTTCCCTGTATCTTCTGATACTTACCTCCATGTTTCTAACACAGGTTTTAACCTTTTTTTTTCTTTTTTGTTAAGCTTATTTATCGATTTTGAGAGAGAGGGTGTCCCTAACCATTGTTTCTTGATATTCCCACTTTTTCTATTGACTTCCTACCATGGTAATGAGGCATTAGGCCTCTCACACTTACAATTCCTCACCTATAGGCACTTTCCCTCTCCTAACATCCTCATATAGTTGTATTAAACTGTTATTAAATACATATTCTGAGTTTACATTTTATAACAAATGAAATCTCTTTCTTAGTTCTAAAAAGTGACATTTGTCATCGATTGTCATCTCTTCTCCCAAAAGTCAGTCTTTTACATGGAAAGGAAAAAGGTTATATTTTAGTTAAAGCCATTCTTAAAAATAAAATAACATAATGGAGCACCTGGGTGGCTCAGTCAGTTAAGCACTGGACTCTTAATTTTGGCTCAGGTCATGACTTCATGATTTGTGAGATTGAGCCCCATGTCAGGCTCTGTGCTGACAGTGGGGAGCCTCTCAAAATACATAAATAAACAGAAAGAAGAAAGAAAGAAAGAAAGAAAGAAAGAAAGAAAGAAAGAAAGAAAGAAAGAAGAAACAAAGACAATAATGTGAGAATTATTTATCATATAATTTACATGACAGAAGTAAATATATACATATGATAGCTTTAATATATACATCTATGCTTAAATTTTGGCTTTGTCATTTACTAGCTGCGGTGGTTTGGGAAAAGATACTTAACCCCTCCTAGGCTGATGTAGGTGTGGAGGTCAGTGGGAATGTCCACGCTGACTGGAGGAAGAAAGGAAGGGAGAGGACATTCCAGGCGGCAGGGATGGCAGCAAAATAGCAAGAGCAGGAAAGCACATGATTGGTGGTGAGGGTCAGACAGGGGTTGCTGCAGCATAAAGTACTGAGTAGGGCAGAGTATTTGCTATGGCTGCTGTAACACATTACCACAAACATGGTGGCTTAAAACAATGTAAATCTGCAAACTGAATATAGCAATTCATTAAAACTCCAAACCGAAATGCACTTGGAAAATTCTAGCACCCTAGATTTGGAAAGTTATGACCTAGTAGGAGAGAAAATCCAGTCTCTTGCTTCTCTTGCTGTTGGTTTTCAATTATCTCGGGAGCTTCTCCGGTATAATCTGAAATTGAAGCCCACATTCAGAAGGCAGAGAGAGACCAAAATAAAGAGGCAGGCCACTCCAGGTTGGTAAGCAGTAGTTTTACTAAGCAAAGGGAACTTACAGATGGAGCTTGTCTTGGGTGATAGCAAGACGAATGGATCCCTGTACCCACCTTCCAAATGTTAATAGTTTGCAGAGACAGAGAAAGGCCTTTGCTGGGTTTAGGCAAGTATCCTGTGCAGGTGTGCTCAATACCACATCATTATCTCAAGGTCATGTCCTTGGAGCAGCCTCTGGGAGCAGAAAAGGCAGGCTGAACCCACATCCCAAGGACAGGGGAGGGAATGAGGAGCCATGGATCACCTGGGTCTAGCTTATGGGTCAACCAGCAGTCACATCTTTTTGATGACCTTCCCCAACACTTGCCCCTCTGTTTATTTATTAATCCATCTAACAAATATTGAGTGAGTGCCTACTACATATCAGGTAATGTTGCAAGCAATCAAGATATAGCTACGAACAAGACACAAACCCTTTATTCTAGTAAGACTTAAAAACTATGTGGGCAAGAGGCACCTGGATGGCTCAGTCAGTTAGGCATCTGACTCTTGATTTCTGCTCAGGCCATGATCACGCCGTTTGTGAGTTCAAGCCCTGCCTTGGGCTCTGCCCTGACAGTGCAGAGCCTTCATAGGATTCTCTCTTTCTCAAAAATAAATAAACTTTTTTTTAATGTGGGCAAGAAAGACAATTAAAGAAAAATAAGGAAAATAAATAAATAAACTCCCAGTAATGGTAACTGCAATGAATAACAATAATAAGGGAGAACTGAGGATAGGGAGATAGGAGGAGGGAAGGGAAGGAAGGTAGGGAAGGAGTAAAGGAGGAAGGGCAGAAAAGTGAGAGAAGCTCTTTTACCCAGAGTGGCCTGAGAAGACCTCTTCAAAAAGATGCTTGAATGTAGTGAAGGAGCGAGCCTGGCAAAGATCCAGAGAAGAGCTTTGCAAGCAGAAGGAACAGGAATGCAAGGACCTGAAGACCAGTATAGCCAGAGAAAAGTGACGAGAGAATGGTGGGAGACATAGGCAGGGACTAGATCCTGTCTGAGCACGTAGACCATACTGAGGCATTGTCATGTCTTTCTCTTTGTCTATTTGTTTGTTGCTGTTTTCAAAATGATGACAAATTGTTGGAGTATTCTGAGGGGCATGACAGGACCTCTTTTCAGCAGCCAGCACTTTTGTGTTTGTACATTTCTTAGCACTTCCCCCAGAATGGGTTCTCTGTAAATTCTGTACATTGTTTGAAGTGATTCTAGACACTTCCATCCCAGCTTCCCACCTGATGCAGGTAAGGACTTCCTTCAGAAGTGGCCATTAGACTTTCCAATGAGAACACAGAAAGTTGTAGGGGGTGGGGAATGTTCACAATGACAGTGGGGCTAGAATGGCAGTGAGGGAGCCCATCTTAGCCTGGTCACCCATGACCATGGGGTGACTGCTAGAGAGTAATGTTCACATCTGTTCATATTAGTGGCATTTCCTCCATGAGGAAGGAAGGCCAGGATTAAGGCCAGGATTGCCTAACCGCAAAGTCTGAACCCTCCTCTTCTACCATGCTGCCCCCAAATAGGTCAAATGACCAGAAAATAAGATTTAATTGTCATTGTAGATTGTTCCTACCAGTTTATTTTATGTAAAATTCCACATGGGTCAAATTTCATAATAGAAGTCAAGAGAACCTCTGTGTCCTAGGGCAGCAGCCTTGGAATTTTTACCATAACTTGTTTTATTAGATACTTTTTGAAATAAGTAGACCTTAATTGAAAATTAGAAGAATTTTGTCATACATAATTTTTAAATAAATAATTTCATTTAATGAATTTTTTAGGACCTGAAATTGCTCTTCTCCAAATAAATCTTATTTAAACAAAGACTATAGCTAAAGTGCAGAGAACAGAGCATTACCTGAGTGTTATTTATTATTATTGGTAATTTTTTGTTGCTATTTTTCTCCTAACAGACTGCCTCAAGACTGCCTCATTTTCACCTCTCTGCCCTTGGTTTTGTGAATTGTATGTCTTTCAACTCTACTTCTTTTTTTTTTTTTTTAATTTTTTTTTTT